>NC_051155.1:183029817-183122317 GCF_013339745.2 Dermacentor silvarum | reverse complement strand
TTATTCCTGTTTATACAAATTCTATACCTCAGCGTGCTACTGCCTCTGTCGGTCCCCTTCTTGATATTTTTTTCTGAGTCAGGATGGCCACATGAAGGAAAGAAGAAAGGAGTGTGTCACAGAGCGACGCGTAGCGACCAAACACGACAGCAGACAGAAATATGTGAAATCGCGTTTCGCTTCTCTTGACAACGCTCGCACAAGACGCAAAGGGACAAGCCACCAGCAACATTTGCGTGGAATCGGAGAGCGTATCGTCCTCCTTATATGCGGCCGCATATGCTCGTGTCATATTTCTTGTTTCATTTTCTCTCTCTCTCTCTGTCCTTTTTTTGTTTTTCGGACCTGTCTGATATCTGGAAGGAGCCGAGGATCCTCTATTAACGGAAATGACGCTGCAAGCGCGGACGGAAAGACGTCGTATACTCTTGAACGTCTCTAGATCGCCGCTTTATACTTGCCAGGAAATTCGGTTCGCGAATGTCGACCGTTTCCGGAGGACCGGGCAGATGTCCTGTCAAGGGAAGTAGAGGAATTTTAGAACGTTAGCGTGAATTAACGGAAGCAATGGCCACTTCGGGGGATAGAGAGAGAGAAAAACGGGGGTGGGAAAGGCAGGGAGGTTAACCCGAAAAGATTCTGGTTTGCTACCCTGCACTGGGGGAAGGGTAAGGTGAAATGAAAGGCGGAAAGAATAGGGGAGAGAAAAAGCAGTGACGAAAAAAAATAAAATACTAAAAAATATATAGAGGAGGAGGGAAAGGTCCGTGAGAACTATAGTATGTGACATAGTGCACTCGAACGCAAAAACTTGATGAGATCCTTGACTGACGTGTTGTGTGACGACTGTATATAGGCCGCCGTTCCAGGACTGTCTGCTACGAAAGCGGCCGGTCTTTAAGACACGCCAGCGCGGTCGCGAGTGACTGCCTGTGTGCGCTGTATCGGGGACAATGACAAAGTACGTGTTCGATAGTTTCCTCGTCGCCGCAGTGGTCACACGCAGCACTATCCTCCCATCCGATGCGGAAAGCAAACGACTTCGTAAATGCTACGCCAAGCCACAATCGGCAAAGTACCGTTATTTCCGGTCAGGATATAGTCCAGCTGAAGGTCGAAGTCGAAGACAGGGGTCCAGTCGATGCAGACGTGTGCCGCTAACTGGGTGTGTTCCATAACAATTGTGTGGCATCGTTTGCAAGCACTCGAAGTTTCACTGCTGCATATGTTCTTGACGGCGGGATTCGTTCCTGCCCGCCGTCTTCATGAGCAGATCGAGCAGCTTCATCGGCACGTTTGTTGCCCATTAGGCCACAATCGCTAGGGAGCAACTGAAAGGTGACGTCGTGTCCTCGCTCGACGAGGCGATGAGGGTAGCTCTCGGATTTGTAGGACTATATAGTTGTTCGTAGGGTCCTCGGCATAAGGCGGAAAGCAAGCAATGTAGAGCTGCCTTGGAGTTACTGAAAACACTCCATTTTTGAGGTGGTTCCTCGCGAATTATGCGAAATGCGCTACGAAGAGCAGCAAGCTCCGCGGCTGTCGATGTCGTCTGGTGTGATTTAAAAAAATTAAATTATGGGGTTTTACGTGCCAAAACCAGTTCTGATTATGAGGCACGCCGTAGTGGGGGACTCCGGAAATTTGGACCACCTGGGGTTCTTTAACGTGCACCTAAATCTAAGTACACGGGTGTTTTCGCATTTCGCGTCTGGTGTGATGTCTTAATGTCTTGAACTTCAAGGTGGAGACTTTCGCAGGAAGAAAAGAAAAAGAAACACTGATCCTGCAGAACCGTCCACGGTGGTTGAACCATCAGTGTATAGATGGGTATGATCACTGTATTTTGTGTACAGCAAGATCAGCGAAAGTTGCTTGGGTCCTGTAGCGGAAACCAAAAAAAAAAAAAGGGGGGGGGGGGGAAAAGTATCATATGTGGCATGGGGTGTATAAAGCGGGAAAAAAAGAAAGATCATTTAATTATCTAGCTTTACGTGCCGATATCACGACCTGATTCTGAGGCACGCCTATAGTGGGGGACGCCATATTATATAGCTTTGATCACCTGAAGTCACCCAATGCACGGTACACGAGCGTTCTTGCATTCCCGCCACCATAAAGTGCGGCCACCGAGGCCGGGATCGAACCTGCGACCTCGTGCTCAGCGCAACGCCATAACCACTCAGGTACCGCGGTGGGTAAGAAAGTACCGAACTATTTTATTTATTGAGCAACACTTGGGCGGCATCCTGTCTGTTCGGGAAGTAAATTTAAACTAAAGTGGTGTCGTCAAAGGGGCTGACGTTTACGAGGGCTGTATCGATTCAAAAGATCGGCAGCGAACACACACACGCACACACACACGCACACGTACACACGCGCGCGCGCACACACACACACACACACACGAGAGGTGAACAGGTGACTTGATGCTCGCCATCAGAAAACCCTGCATCCGAAGGCATTAATGGGCGTGTAAGTCTACAAGGCGATCACTTCACAGATTAGATGCGAATCAATGCAAATGAGCCAATTAACCGCAAGTCCTTGAGGCGATCAAGGCGCTGATGATCGTGCTATCTTGGCTCTGTGTGATTTGAAATATGTTGCCCTTGCTCCGAGTCGCCCTGCTACATATTTAGGTCAACACGTCAGGCGATGCTTGTATACCTTCAGAGAGTATATAAGCCATGCAGATGTTGAGTTTGCGTAGCTTGTGACCTCTGTATATAATCCTAAGCTAAACGCAACCTTTATATATGAGCGTATCTCCAAGTTTAAAAGCTTTATTTCTTTCAGCTTTCCGCATGTAAAAGTGTCGCAGCAAGCCTATTTTTAAGCGAAGCTTTATAGGCTCACAAGTGTCGGCGGTGGTGGTGGTGGTGTCGGCGGCAGCGGCGGTGTCACGCTGAAAAGTGGGCCGATCCTGGCGATTGTGCAGAAAGGGTCCAAGCTCAATGGCACATATCAGGAACAAAAGAGAGAGAGAGAGTGTGTGTGTGAGAAAGAAAGAAAAAGATAAAGAAATAGAGGAAGAAAGAGAGAAAGACATAGAGAGATAGACTCATTTTAGAGCGACTGAAGTTTTAAAAAGAAAGTATAATTTACTTAAAGACAGCAAGTTAGGAGGTAATGAAAGGTAATTTTGAGATACACACACGACAAGCTTCGCCTACCCCCATTTTCTTAACAGGGGAAGGGCTGGTGATTTTTTTTAAAGAACGACGCGGCGCAGCGACACATCAGCAATCAGAATATTCACGGCAAAGAGTCATCGTTTGGAAGGTGTGGCTACAAAACAACAGACAACAGCACGGCATATATCAGGGCTATAATATATTGTCACGCGGCGATAAGCATGCGCGCGCAAAACGAGGAAGTGTTTTGAGCGCAGCTGTGAGAAATCTGTGCAAGCATACGCGTCGCGCTGCATGGAGCTGCCGTATTGAGGTGAAGGTATGCGCATTCTTTATCGGAACAGCTGATTGTGACGAAGACGGCATGTTTGGCACTTACAGCGACCTTCTTTGTCGTCCACATAGCACGGGATTGAGGCTCTTATATAACGCTTTGTTGACGCTCAGCTCGCGGATTTCGGCGAAGTCGTGGCTTCATCGGTTCTTGCGGCGATCGATGCACCGCCAATACGGCGAACTGCTTGGGTCGCGTTTCTCCGAGAAAAAGTTGTTACCGCGGAACGGCGAAAATGTGCTGCCGATAGAAGGCCGATGGTTTCCGAGAAGCGCCCGATATATAATCAAAAGGTTTCGTTGAGACCGCTTCCATTTCAGTTAGCACACATCTTCAGGTCGCGTTCATCTGCGTACAAGATATATTGTCTGTTATTTATGCCTGCGCCACACGGTTTTCCAGAAGCACCGCTAGCGATCAAGTTCATTCCGAGAACATGCCGCGAACATCTCGGAGTGTACGCGTAACCTGATGATAGACGGGCCCGTTTGCCTATATATAAGCGGCGAGAATGTTCGAGCCACATGCGCCATCTGATATAACCAGTGCGTGACATTCGAAAGGCGGTAACATGACGGCGTAGCGGAAGCGGTATTTAAGCGTATTTAAGAAACACACGTTGCAGTGTTCATCAGCCGTGGAAAACTAGGATTTGCCGTTTTTTGACACGCGCTTCAAGTGAGGTAAGGGGTTACTAATGGCCTCCACTTGGTGGTATATGTACTCGAGAGTACCCAATAAAGAAAGTAACTTGTAAGAAACCGTTCCTCCTTGCTGCTGCTGTTGCTGCTGCTGTTGTTGCTGCTGTTGTTGCTGTTGTTGTTGCTGTTGTTGTTGCTGTTGTCGTTGCCTCAATACATGGCTGCGCCAGTCGTCGTCGTTATTGCTATCAGCTGTGACAGAGTGGGGAGTTGGTCATGCCCTAATAAGCAAGTGGCGTACCTTCTTTTTAGATGCGAAGCAGCTTATGGCGGGGGCTTTGTCCGTCCCTCCCGCGGCGTCCCACACCCCCACAGAGCATGCGCGTCCCCTCCCCCTGTCTCTCCTCTCCCACGCTCCCCCCTTTCTCTCCTCTAGGAATCCTCTATTATACGGAGCGGCGCCCGCGTCCCACACCCCCACAGCGCATGCGCGTCCCCTCCCCCTCTCTCTCCTCTCCTACGCTCCCTCCCCCCTTTCTCTCCTCTAGGAATCCGCAGCGGCGCGCACGACAGGTGGTGCGACAGCTGCATACTCCGCTGGGGGCGCCATGGCAGTTCCGCGGTATGAAAATGACGGAGCGCGCGCGCCTCATTCTCTCTCCTGTGCAGCGCCGCGATGAGCGCTCGGGCCGCTGCCGCGAAACCATCTCCCGCTCAAGCTAACCATCTCCCCGCTGCTTCGCATCCACACATGGTTCCCTTTAGCGGGAGATGCAGTAATTTCTTCCTTACTTTTTCTTTCTTTTTTTTTTTCACGTCTTCGTGTCACGGCTGTCTTGTCCTTTACGCGGCCAAGTTTACATGCAAATATTAATGCTATACAATTATGTATACGTGAAAGGACGTTTGTGGACTCGCGCCTATCAGTGTGAAGAGTGCATGCGACGCTCCCGCAGCTACCGTATTTTCTCGCATATAACCTGCACCAAAATTGGAAAAAATGGCTTGAAAAGTGGGGGTGCGGGTTATCTGCGAAGATTCGCGAAGGGAGGGGGTAGGGGTCGGCTTCACGGCAACACGCGGCCTGCCGTGCAAAGTCCGCGTTGTCCACATGCCTATCGACATCGACGTGTGTTAAGCCAATAAGAGGCCAACACAGGTTATAGCCAGATCCTCATCCACAGTCTGTTTAGATGCTTTTCGCACGCTTTTCGGACGCTTTTCGCATGAGTCAGGTGCCGTTTCTTGTAAGCCCAGTTTGCACAGTTGGCCAGCCTTGTTTAGGCATCACGAGCGTGCCTCGGCGGAAGCCTTTCACAGTGAAAGAGAAACTGAAGATCGTAGCCGCTGCTGAAGAAATCGGCAACAGAGCTGCTGCGAGATGGCTCCGAAGACGATTACGTCTTTGAGAGCGGCGATGAAGCCTCGGATGGCAGCAGTGAATCGGACGACAGCACTGACAACGTTGCGGCTGTCGTTTTGAAATAAATTTGTTTTGAAAATGAAATGATGACTGCGCGTAGTTGTATCTTCCTAGTCCTCGTTTTTTCGGATACGCGTGCTGGTTATACGCGAGGTTATTTTTTTTTCTTTTTCGTGGAGTTCAAAGTTAGGGGTGCGGGTTATATGCAAGGGCGGGTTATACGCGCGAAAATACGGTAAATACCGGACTGTTAAAGGGAAAATGAGACATCCACCCAAATGCTGAAGTTGAATTTGTAGCCATTGCCTCATTTGGGTGGATGTCTCATTTTCCATTTAATTACTTCTCTCCACCTAGCGGGTTTCCTCTGAACTATTGCGTCATACCGGACTGTGCTCTGCATTTTGCTGGTGCCTGTATAATGACTCTACTTGTGCGCTTACGACTTGTGTGCTTGTATATATATATATATATATATATATATATATATATATATATATATAAAGGTGCAAAGATTGGCTACCGAAGCCACCCCAGCATTCTCACCACATTGTAGCTGAAACCTGAGCGCTAAACAAGAGGAAAGTACAACTAGCCACAATCAAGGGAGGCAGTGAGTGCTCTGTGTGCTGAAGATGTAAAAAGAGGGCCATCGTCACACTGCTTGCGGATAAGGTAATTCATCTTTTTAACGGATGTTTGCGTGTTTACGAGGCGAACCGGACGGAAAGGTCACGATATGAGAGATAACTTCGCAGCGTGCCGATATGATTCGCGACCTCATTGACTGTCGCATGCAGGCGCGGGCTATTCTCGTGCACCGGACGATCTGGCGAGAGCGCTCGCTTTAGTAACGTCCTTATCACGCACTGCCGCTTTCCGCTGGTTTCCACTGAGGCAGGAAGCTGAATTTGCGAAGTCGCTACCGTGGCTGTTTGCTTTGTCTGAAGGCGTGAGACGATAATATGCAACTCAGTGATTGTTCTTTCTTTCTTTCTTTCTTTCTTTCTTTCTTTCTTTCTTTCTTTCTTTCTTTCTTTCTTTCTTTCTTTCTTTCTTTCTTTCTTTCTTTCTTTCTTTCTTTCTTTCTTTCTTTCTTTCTTTCTTTCTTATGAATGGTAGAGTTAACTGGACGAAACGGTGATCTTTTTTGTGTTTTACTTAAGCATTGCGTCTTGTGCTGTAGTATATAGTATATATATTTGAGAACGAAAGCAGTGAACAAGAAACAAACAGCGTATTTCCAAGAAGCTCTGAATCCGCGCGGAAAGTATGGAACTGTTGTTGTTTCCCTAGCAACAGCACGCGAAAATATGATCACAAAATGACAAATTTAAATGCGCAATGAAACTGGCAGACGTGTTTCAGAGATACGTAGGCATGGCACACACAGGAAAATAAGAGTAGACGAACGACCGCTTCATTCTGAACGCAGTGCAGTGCTGAACTGCAGCAGGTATCTGGTCTATTTTGTTAGTATTTTATATATGTGCACGCGGGGACGTCGTCTTACACAGGGTGCGTCAGTCGACACTTACTAAAAGAAAGTAGAGATAGAAAGAAGAAGACTAAGAAGAGACCTTCATTGCTTCTTTCGGCGGTGGTGCACTCAATTAATGCGACAGCATGCAGCAGGCGCTAACAACGTACGCCGGCATCTTCATTGCTCGATTGCCCCTCAGACAATGTGGCTTCTCAAAAACAAATAATATAGGATGTGCACAAACGTCGTCTCTGTCCGCTGCAGTATTTCTCGCTGAGCCCTTCGAGCAGCATTCTCCGAGTATGTGTGGCTCAAGAAAACCCGCGCTAATTGCTAACGCGAATGTTGCGCGATAGCCCAGTGGATTGTGCGAGAGGCTCCCAAATGAGGATGATGAGGAGGTGGCCTGACAACGACACGATATAACGACGACACGACACGGCGACGATGGCGTAACGGAAAGGGCGCACGGACGGACATAGCAAACTCGTGTCTGAGGTTTTAAGACATGCTGTTGCAATAAACAGAAGGGGGGGGGGGGGGGGTACTGGCAGATCCCACGCCCTTTTAAATCGATTTTATGCGAAGTCGTGTGGGGGGAGCTGGCTATATGCCGCATCACTTGACGCTCAGTCAAGCGTATTTCATGTATTTCGTGACCTACATGACACGCATGTCATGAGTTTCATGTCATGAACTATCATTTATGTTCGTCAGACACTCTTGTCATACTTTGCGAATTTTGGTGCCTACCAGGTGAACGAAACGATCATGAGAGCACCAAGACGTAGGCGGATAGATAGATAGATAGATAGATAGATAGATAGATAGATAGATAGATAGATAGATAGATAGATAGATAGATAGATAGATAGATAGATAGATAGATAGATAGATAGATAGATAGATAGATAGATAGATAGATAGATAGATAGATAGATAGATAGATAGATAGATAGATACTGTCAAGGTGGTAAATGTTCGCCAAGAAATGCTACGCATGCATTTTAAAAAAAGAACACTCTCGGAACTCAAGAGCCGACCGAAACACCATAGACACAAAGACACACGACATAGTTCACAAGGCATTTTCATGGGTGCTAAATACGTTTACTCAAATCTCTGCTCGAGAAGCAGGCTGTGTTCACGTGGGAGAACAAATAAAGCAGTCGGAAGGCGTCTGGCGCGTGCTCGATCGAGATGCGAGGAAGACAAATAGACGAAGTTACAGCGCATACAGCATATCCTGTTATTGTCCCGCGTTACTATCTCTATATGGTGTATAAGACTACCACGCCTCCCCCGAACGTCCCGACACGGGAAGAAGGACGTCTGTTCGCACAGTGTGGTTGAGACACGAGGTTTGCGTGGCGCTGCAGAAGGATGTTTTCGATCCTGACGAGGCTTCTCTGAGGAGTGCGCGATCGTGCGTGCTGAAGTGGTCAGAGTGGGCCGCTGGGTTTCAGTGGAGTGGGTTTCAGTGGCCACCGCTGGGACGATATACACGTACATCGTTAGGTCCAGACATCGCAGAAAAACACAGCGCCGGACAGTAATCATCTTTATTATCGCTGGCCTAGTTCATTTCCACAGCTGGTTGAAGATCTCTCTCTAGCGATCTTCAGTTAGCCCCGTATCACGTCGGCTGACTCCCATGCTAAGCCTGCGAATTTCCTGATTTTATCCCACCACCAAGTTCTCCGCCACGCTTGAATGCGTTTCCCTCTCCTTCGCACAAATTCTGTTACTCTAATATAAAAAAGTTTAAATGTACTGGGGTATAGTCATATAGCACAAGTATCCTTGAGCGGGACTCCTCAAAGAGGCGGATATTGCTTGCAGAATAAATCAAGATACATAACTGAATAATAAAAAAATATTTCTCTAGTCAACCTTTAGGGCACATTTGCCATTTACGAATTGAAGCCAGTGAGTCCTCAAGGCGCGCCCACTTGGAACGAATGTTGAAACTATAGTACGCACCAGTTCAAAGATACGCGCTGTGAACCTGCGCTAAACATACACTGCTGTACCACTTATTTTTTAACAAAACGCCTTTTCATGCACCGAAGCACAGAAATATCTGGCACGCCAATGTATTTTGTCGGACGTTTTAGGAACGCATGTCACGGGACTGGTGTCATCCTCAGAATTCGCTCCGAGTGGATGCGCCTTGAGAACTATAACCAGCTTCAATTCATGAGGTGAAATAGGTGCCGTAAAGCAAAGATCGACTTATGTAATTATGTAAATTTTGGTAATGAGCCAATTATGTGTCTCTATTTGACGTGCAAAGATGTTCGCCTCTTACATTAACCCAACTCAAGCAGCACAATTGTGCCACACAGCACAAGCGATATTTTAAAAATAAAGAGAGAGAGAGAAAAAATAAAGTGGCTATATTCAACGACTTTTAGCCACATCGGGGTAGCGTATTTCGTCAGAGGCGATATGTGCGGTGAGGTAGGTGTGATAGTAGGGGTAACCCTATAGCACACTCGTTTCCCCGACTCTTACTTTCAAAAGCCAATTTTCGTAGTTTTCAGTCTAGCACAAAAGAGCTTTTGTGTGTGCGTGTGCGTGCGTGTGTGTGCGTGTGTGTGTGTGTGCACGTGTGTGTCTGCATGTGTTATGTGTTCCTTTTTTTGTTATTCTTATGCACAACTATTTTCTTTTCCTCTCGCCTTTAATCCTAGCTTTCTCTTTCTCCCCCCTTTCCTTGGCTGCGGGGCAGCTCAGTTGTCCACAGACAGTTGAGGCAGTTGCTAAGCTCCGAACCTATCCTGTTCTACTATTTCTCTTTTAACAACAAAAACACCACCTGAACGGAATCGAGACCGCCGCGGAATTGGGAAAGCTCCGAGGGGCAGTGTGTCATCGGCCGTAAGTAGCGCAACAAACACACTGTGCCCGAGATGGGGCCAAGGACAGCGAATCGAGCGCGCAGAGAGTAAATAAAAAAAAAATAGAGGGCTCTCGTTCGTATAACATGCCAGATAGGCTCGGACACGCAACGCTGCTCGCCGCTGCCAGAGTCCGTGACCTATAGCCACCAAAAAGCCAGCGCATTCGCGAGCCATGTGGCTGAGCGCACGCACGTGTACGTAGGCACTTCCCTAAAGCCGCGGCATGTTCCCTAATGATGGCAGTGGTATTGTTCGCTCCCTGGTGCTCCATACACGGCTGGACGCGGTAAGAAGGAAGCGATCGACCACCGTGACCCACTTCTTTTGTATAAGATGCGTATCGCCTTCTATGTCATCGTCTGTGATTTCCGTGTCAAGAAGCGCCAACAATACGCGGATCTGTTCGATTCACGACACGTGTTCTCGCCACACCTCCTTCACCATTTCACGGTGAGCCGCACCACAGCCCTCCCTCGATTCCCCGGCGGTGCCGAAACCGCACCCCTGCTCCCCGATCCTCGAATGCGGCACGATGCAGTGAACCTTTGCACCGGCTGCTGCGAGGTGGTGCAACCGAGGTGCGAGGCGACTTCCAGGCTATACACTGCATCTAAGTGACGTTTCCAGATACAAGAATACACTTCTTTCAACTCTTTGAAAGCCCCTTTATATAACCTCGTCGATATTTGTATTTTTTTAACATAACCGCACGGGACATTGTTCCACGCGTTGTATCCGACATGCTATAACTACGCCTGCAAGAAATGCTCAGAGCCGTGCACTCTCTATCATAATGTACGAGAGTGTGCGCACAACAAGGCAGTGCCCCCGATCCCCCAACCCCCTACTCCGGAGCAGTGGGAGAACCTGCTGACCAGCTCGTGCCCTGAGGACCAGCTTGGACTGGTGGACAGAGCGCGACGGGCAGCGAGGGACCACGGCCTCCTGGACTGAGGATGCCCCCAACTGGGGACGACCATCATCGTCTGCTCTTTAAAGTTTATCCATCTCTGACTGACAAAATCCGGTAGAAATAGTCTCTCGTACTTCGAAAAAATCTGCTGGCACTACAAAATGACGTGCTCTCCAAGCTGTCGTCGGGTTTGCTTGGTTACCCCCAGTGTGAGACTGAGCAGACTGGAAGCTCGCGCTGCACCCGGAAAAGCGGCTGCATCTGGCAGGCCACCGATCAATTAGGCTAAGTGCGTGGCCTCTGAAATTGAAACTACATGCCGGTTCGATCTCGGAGGCCACACCAATTGGCGCGACCTCGACATTCTTTTACCCGAGAGATAATACGGGTAACGGAGGGATTTAGGCAGAGGTGCCAGGACCCTCACAAGTTCCATTGCAGGGGGGCGCTGCTCCTGTCTTCAGCCTGGAGTCAATGTATATGGCTCATTGGAGCCATATACAGTAACTCTACTCCAGCCCTGGCCCCCCTCTAATATAGAAAATTAAGCCTTGATATCACATAGCACCAAGAAATGAAAAAGAAAGAAAGAGATAGAAATAACCAGGGTTTAGCAGCTTTGTTGGTATTCCATGAACAAATATTTTTAGCGCAGAAAAGAAACATTGACTATTACAAAATGACAACTCATGCAGGCGTCGTGTTGTCGCCTGTGTGTTAGTGATAGCGTCTGTGGTTGTCTTGTACTGGTGCGTGTTATTTATTTTCTGCGCTAAAAATGTATGTTCCAGAGAAAAAAAAGATTTGTGCCGGTTAAATGATCCCCGGCTCCTGCCCCCGCACTCAATATAGACTCCAGGAGCGCCCCTCGAGGGGCTAAAACTCTCTAATGACGTTATAACCGGAATGTTGGAGCGTTTCCTGACACGACATCCCTCCTCGTCGTTGCTGAAAAGGCGACGCCGTTCAGCGCGTCGTGCGTTACTGC
The DNA here is from genome assembly GCF_013339745.2 of Dermacentor silvarum. NCBI lineage: Eukaryota > Metazoa > Arthropoda > Arachnida > Ixodida > Ixodidae > Dermacentor > Dermacentor silvarum. The sequence goes on along the minus strand of NC_051155.1, from coordinate 183,110,492 downwards.
AGTTAAGAGGTCCGCCGCCACTGCTCCGGAGAACACAAAGGCACGAAGGCCAATTCCACGAGGCGAAGACAACTGCCACCTCCACTACCACCCGCGGCTGCTCCGCGCAACAACCAGACCCAATCAATCGGCCCTTTCTCTGCGCGCGGGGCACGGAATAAGCGTCTCCGGCCCCGTGGTCCATTCTCTTCGCGGTGCTTGCTCTTGGTCGGGCTGGCGTGGGGCGAGCATTGTTCCCGATGTGATGGCATACTTACTCCGCGGCCCCCGATGTCGGCCTCGTTTTCCCGCTCAAACAAAGATAGCCCCGTCTGGTATGCCGCTCATAGGGAACGATTCGCCAGGCGCTGCTTAACCGAAAGAAAGAGAGAAAGAAAGAATAAACATGTCGGAGGTCTTTTACACTTAGCCGTCGTACATAGGGTATGCCAAACAAGCCCCCCCCCCCCCCCCCCCCCCTGAAAAAAAAATTTCCCGGGACACCTAAGCACTTATGAGTTGTGAATGCGAAAGCATTAATGTCAAATTGAACGCCGCTAAGCGGTCTTTCGAGTTTTGCGCTGCGAGTAATGTGCCGTAGCTTTACGTGCTGCCCGCGCCAGCAAGCACCAGCAGCCTGCGGTTCGGGTTCGGGCACCGCGCGCCGGCTTCCGAGAACGAGGGTGACGTGGCGTCGCGGCGATGCCCTCTCCCCTCACGCAACACCTGGCGCGCTAGCCAGGCAGCAGGCGATCCCTTTCGCCTGCTCTGCTACGTGGAAGAGCGTCAAAGGTTGAAGAACGACCTTACGCGTCTCGACAGCCCACCGTTGTCGGAGGACGTTATTTTAGGCCCTTTGCCAGACGCTCAATCGAGTTTCAAGAACATCCAGGCGTTACTGAACTTTTTAAAAAGTACGGGCCTGGACTGTAGGCTTTGAGCATGCCAAATTGCTTGCCATATGTTTTACATATGGGTGACGATGACGAGAGATGACGATATGGGTCGCATGATGGGTGACGATGACGAGAGAAGGAGGACTTCTCTCGTCATCGTCACCCATCATGCGCCTCTTTCTTCCCTCTTTCCCTTCCCCCAACGCCGAGTAGCTGGCTAGAGGAATTTACCTCAGGCCGACCTCTCTGTATTTGGCATCATTAAACTTCTCTCTCTCTCTCTCTCTGCTCCGACGCCACGCTCGTGACGTGGCGTCGCAGCCAATGGGACTTTAGGTGCCTTTTTGCCGCTGCGGTAATTAAATTATGCGCCCTATACCTCTCTGAACGATGCTTCAGCAGTGGGAATCAGAGTGGTTATGCGAATGCATCGCCGGGAACGTTAGTTGAGATACGTTTCAATTATTCATGTAATCGTGCTTTTTCGTTTACAGCAAGTCATTACAGACTTTTTTCCCCCATATCTTTCGATTTTGCTTGCGACAACATTCCGAGCAACAACTTCCACGCTGATACTACCATGAGTGCTGTTAGAATGCAAAGACATGGTTCTGCTTGAGGCTGGACAATGCTGTAGCCGAAAATACAATGAGCGATTAGAGAAGCTTTGACGCCGTCCTCTCCTGGCTTGTTCTTGTCGCCCCCCCACCCCTCTTCCTCTTCATTCTTTATTCATTTTTTCGGCTTTTTTCGGTAGAAGAATGCTTATCGGTCCATAACGTGTGAGATTGAGAAGCTTGGGATTATGACTCCGCATCAACATTTCTGGATTTCGGAGGCACGAGTTCTTTCGGCCGGGACACTGAGAAACAGAAAACGGCCACATAAAGCTGTCGAGCACTTGCTAAGGAATTATTTTTAGAAAGGCTGTATATTGAATCCACGCGCCTTTAACTTCTCACAGGCATTTGCCATACCGTTCCACCCGTTCTCGCTAAATTTGACCTTGGTTGGATTTGTAGCCATGCCAGGGCAACGGGTTAAATATTGCGCCGCTCGTAAAACATGCACTCATAACGCTCCGGAGCACTTGCATACGTAATTTCTTTCAATGGCTGCAATTACCTCACACAGTTTGAACTTTGCCTACTGATTACCCATAACGTGTCCCTTGTTTTCTCCAAATGTAAACAAAGGTGTCTCGTTTAGTTCACCGAGGACACTGAGGACACCGCGGTGAACCAAGAACCTCGTGAAAGGGAAAATTTTCATCCAGCCGAGTGTAGCTCAGAAAGATAGCTTCGCAGTTGAGGAAAAATTGGTCGTGGTCTGGGATTCGAACCCGGCACTAACGCCTTTCCAGGGTGTTCCTTCTAAGAAGCTCGTATAATTCATTAAGATATATAAGGACAAACGAGGGTTCAGTAATTAATGAAACTGCATTTAATTGGGCCACGATAGTGACAGTTTCTCCAAACATTACGTTTAACATGCCACTCACTTTCACCGAATTTGAACGTGGTGTCTTGTACATGTACAAGACACCACGTTCAAATTAAAGGAACTGCAGTTCCTTTAGGACTCTGGGAAGCATTACAATAAATAACGACAGTTTGACACTCTCAATGCTTGAATAAATAATTTTCTGAAAACACTGTAGTTAACTCACACATATTAAACATTTATTGTTCGTCGCTCACAGTATGGTTCCTACATCAACCAAATATAAACAAAGTACCTCACATAGTTCACCGAGGAGACCGAGACAACCAACTAGTACACATAACGCATAAGAATTGGAAGAGAACGAGTATTCAGTAATTATTTTCAAAGCACATAATTAACCCACACACTTCAAACTTTCGGTACACGTAACGTATAGAATGGCTCCCGTTTTGTTCAAATATTAAACCGCTGCCGATTTCGGTCCTTCCAAGGAAGCGAGGAAACTTTGTAAGCGTTTCTTATAACGTCTATAAACAGGCCGAAAAACAAGGGTTAGCAATTTACATGTGACCCATAATTAACACGCACACTTCAAAATGTGACTTCACACCGCCCCTAACATTTCCTACATTTCCTCCAAATAAAACTTATTCAGTGACATATTTTTTAATAGCCGTGAAAACAGGCATATAACTTTTTCGAGCGCTTTTCCTCGCTCTATAAGCTTCGCTGTAAAAAGGGGAAAAAAAGAAAAGTGATTCCATGCATCAGGTGCGCTTTCGAGCATTCCATATTACATTTTTTAAAGGCGCTCTCAAAGGAAGGAATACCTCGAAACATGTGCCAAGGAAGATGCCTGCGCCGACAGCTAATCGAGCATTTTGCCTCGCTTTCTGAATCCTTTTCCGGATTCGTCACTTCGGACTTTTCGTTTCAGAACACCCGTTTGCCTGTTCCGAGGACACGAATGTCGAACGGCGTGCGTCTCTATGACCGGTATGTATATGAAAACGATAAAGATATGCAAACAGAATCGGCGATGATAATACCGGAAGGGAGAGTTCACTCCACGTCTAACGTCTGGCCATGCTTCTAGCCCAATGATCTGTACACTTTGTAGTCTTCATCCGTTGGTACATGGCTGCTTACTCTGTCTTAGTGGACGGTATACCTCTACAAACATAGAGCTCGGTGTGTTTGCACCGAGGTACTCAATCTCTCCACAGCAAACCACCTATAACAGAACAGAACATACAACGGGCGAACAAAGATGGATAATGTATAATAATTCTGACTTTGGTTACTTCCTACAGTCTCGCTGTCAACACCCTCCGACGTTTGGCATAGTCAGGCGTGACATTCTCCAACGGCGGTGCGTTTGTATAACGTATACGAGCAGCCAGTGCTTTTGTTGGGTGAAGCACGGCGTGCGCCGGCTCGCTCATGCAGGTTTTATTCAACGGCCCAGCGAGTGGTCCGCCGCGAGCAGTTCGAACATGCATAGTGCACTCGTCGGGGCGACCTTTCACATACAGCTCGCGCGGCCGCGTCATGACCGCAAGCGGGGACCGGACATGCGCCCCCGCCGCGTGCTCGCGTAAACAACGTACACGTCGCTGGCGGCGGCTTGGCGCCCCCGTCGACGCCGTTCGCCGCTGCAGCAGCTGCTGTGTGTCGCGCGCAGCGGCGCCGAGGTCTTGCGTCCGGCAGTGCGTGCCGCAGGATGTACATTGTGCCACAAATGTCGCAAATATTCCTCGGCGGTGGCGAGGCGACGACGCACATTTTTTTTTTTTTTTTTTTTTTGCAGAACGGTCAGTCCGTGAGTCCTCGAAAACATTGCTATACACAGTTTGGCAAGAGCGTCATTATACATCATAGGGACGGCATGGTTATATAGGGCAAGTCTGGCTGATACTCTTTTAAGGTTATACGGGCTGCCATGTCCATACATAAACTGCACTTATTGGAATCGAAGGTGATATATGTTCTCGTCTCTCTCTTCAAGGTAGGCAACATTTAACTCATATTCTCCAAGGGCATCGTGCAGTAAGAGCCGCGCGAGCCACTATGCTTCTAAACCAATTAGAAGGGCGAATGGCTGCTGGCCTGTGTTCATCAGCGCCCTGTCGCATTCTGATCGCAGCGACTGCAAGCGCGCTCTCGCAACGACGCCGTCAACTCGAAACTCGGTCCCGAGCCCCCCCCCCCCCCCCCCCCCCCTTTTATGTCTAACATATATGCAAACCTGAGGCAAGCGCACCACCAGATGAACCACCGCGGTGTTCTACAGCACGTGTTCCGCGTAATTTTTGCCAAAATTAAAGAAAATATGCGAATGCTACCTTTTCATCAGGCGAGGAGGAAAGGGCCGGCACGCGACGAGCCTTTCCTCCTCTCTGGCTTGTGCGAGCCGACGCTGCGCGGATTAATGTGTTGCCGGTCGCGCGCTGCGGAACGATTTGGAGGTGTTTTAGCTAGTTCTGAGCGCTGTGTACGGGATGTCAGTTCTTACGAGGTCGTCGAACAACCACTGTGTAGCCATTTAGGTGCAGCAGTAGCTACGTATTATCTGGAAATGTCTCTTGGATGTGCGAAAATGCGACGCACATCATCAGCCGCGGTGTGTGTATGTGTTGTGAACTATGTTGGATGTATCGGTTTTCACTCGACGAAGAGCTTTCGTGAAACATTTTCATCAGCTACCGGTATCGTTTTCACGCATTTTAAATCTAGTAGACTTCAAAACACTATGTCTACGTAAGCCTCCTGCAAGAGGCTGAAGGCTTTGCTCCACACAGCGAGCACTGCGGTTGGCAAACCAACATGATACAGACAAGCTTCGTGCTTCGATCGGCATTGCCATTTTGCCCTGTAAGGCACAATATACAAAGGAGATCGCATAAAGAGAATCCAACAGCTATTTGTAAAGACAGAATTTCTGTAAGATAGGTGAATGCGTCGTAGATGACTGAACTTACGAGACTGAAAAAAAAAGAAAAGAAAAAAAAGTTAATGTGTCCGCCTTTTGCAGCAAAATAAAACAGAACACGCGATAACGACGCAATAAGACTTCGCATGGTGGCGCCGCATGCTTGGAGCACTTCGACCATGCGCTATATAGAACAGATCTATAACACAGCATTTAGTACTGCCTCGGAAGCTCGCTCAGTCTGCAGCTGGTCGTTCGACCACTCGAAAAGTGTGATTCACACTGTGCGGTATACGGTTATTATGAACCAAACTACTTTATTTGTGGGCGGAAACTTTGTGCAACAAACAAGGCAGTCGCCCAATGTATCTACAGATAACAACTTGAACGCTTGTTAAAGTAAACAGCACAACTTATTCGCCAGTAGAACGGTACCCACGCTGTTAGGATCGTCAAATGTTTCGTAACTACTCGTTGCAGCTAAACCAGAGCTTAGAATTACAGTGCTGAGAATGTTGCAGTATGGTAACATTCGTGAAACAAATTTTCAGAAATACCTAACTGATATCCGAGGCTGATTGTAAGCTCAAACAAACGCGCACACCTCGGGCTGGGTGCTCCGTCCGCCCTAACGCCAGCAGAAAATCCAGCCGCTTAATTACTTCAAACTTAAATTCCTTCAATACGCCTCACAGGACCATATCCCACGTATAAAACACCATTTCTTGCTAAATAGACCGCGCGAGTGCGAAAAGTCCACCTGAAATTGCCGCCGAACGTATACCACAGCATACAGCACGGCCGTTCGCCCAAGCCAGCATGCCAACTGCCCATAGATGGCGCCACTGCCTACGCAATGGCGGCGCCCATGAAAAAAACGGTCTATAGCTGGGCAGAACCAAAGTAATGTTGTTTGCCGTCGCTTGCGAGCAAGTCAGATCTTTATGTTTCAAGGTCGCGTTGTGAGGATACAGAAAGTCACGGGACCCTAGGAAGGCCAGAAGCGAACCAAAGCATGTCCAGCCGTGTAAAGAGATGATTAATGATTATCAAAGTTAATTAATGATTGATTAGTGATTGGATTCAGGTGGATTAAAGTCGAATACGGTGTATTAAGGAGGAATAAGGTGTATTAGGGTGGGTTAAGGTACATTAGGGTGGATTAAGGTCGATTAATGTGTATTAGGGTGGATTAAGGTGCATTAGGGTGAATTAAGGTCGATTAAGGAGGGTTAAGGTGGAATAGGGTGGATTAAGGTCGAATACGGTGAAAACAGGTCGATTAAGATGAATTAAGATCGATTAAGATGGATGAAGGAGGGGTTAGGTGGATGAAGGAGGGGTAAGGTGGATTAAGGAGGATTAAGGTGCATTAAGGTGGATTACAGTAAGCTTTACAAGGCTTTCGCCTTCACCGTTACCTCGTCTAATCTAATGCACTTGTCGGAACGCGCCAGAGTTAGTTGAGTTCCGCATAGACCCGCCAGCATATTTTGTGAGGGAATTTTAGCATCACGCCTTTGTGTTAGAAGACGCGACCGTGCCCTCGGCCGCAATTGGCATCGGTAACTGCAACAGTATTGCCACCTCCTGAAGACATTGCGTGTGGAGTAGTTCCGGCTGCATCAATGCGCAGCAGCAGAAGCAGCACTCGAGGGAATGGCGTCAAGTGTGTGAGTCACAAGCAGATGGCTGCGTTCATACTCTACACACGCGCAGGGGGGAAAAAGAAAAGAAAAAAAAAGGGGGGGGGAAGGGGGGGGGGGGCTCCAAAATGGGACGCGCGTATGCGCGCCTCGCACAAAGTGTACATACTATATGCGCCATCGAAGTTGCGCACGCAAAACATTCGTGCGCACGCAAATGGCCGCTTAAATTTGACTTGCTAAACGAGAACGGATCAGCGCTGAAGGTACCCTGGCGGCTATGCGGCACCCGAAGGATTGCACGAAATGAGCGCTTCAGGCATGCGGGAAAATTTGGCGCTTATTTACGACGCGCATTGAATTTAGCCACAGGGAGCTTTAATAAAATGTGGAACGACTACCGCGAAAGTGGAGCTCGTCGACGGCCAACAACGTGGCGCTGATTCGCAGGTAACACGCAAGGTGCTCGCTATGCCCTAAGTATATAGATAGGTCGGTCTGTGTCTATGCCTGCGCAGACAAGTCATTCGTCTGAAAAGAGAAAGAGGGGAGGTGGAGGAGGAGAGAAGGTGCGACATTGTCAGCTGTCATGGAGCGAAAAGAGAGAACATATACACAAACTTATGTCATTCACGCGGTAACAATATGGTATTCTGCTGAGTCTCTTTGCTGTGTAAATTTTGTTTCGAGATATAGATAATTGCAACTGTAGGCGCTAGAGCTTGCGAACGCAAGCGGAATGCCAGTATATATGATAAATTTCTAAATGACAGGACCACAAGCTCACAAACACATCATGAGTAGGCACACAAAAAATAAAATTAAATTCCGGGGTTTTACGTACCAATACAGTGGGGGGACTGCGGGTTAATTTGGACCACTTAGGGTTCTTTAACGTGTCCGCAATGCAGAGTACACGGTCGTTTTTGCATTTCACTCTCATCGAAGTGTGGCCGCCATGGCCTCGTGATTTGATACCGCGGCGAAATGAGGCCGCCAGGAAACAGGAAACGACACATAAAAGCGGAAGATTGAAGGGCTTTATTTATCGCTAATACCTACTGGCGTCACAAAATACGGACAAAGGACGAGTGCATGCACAATTTACTTGTTACTGCTGACGTCTTTGTCACTGTCCGCGAGAACGGCGTCATCCTCTATGCCACCAAGGACAGAGAGCCCTTTAGAAGTTCCGGTGGCACAGTTGAACACCGCAGAGCCGTGTTCGATTTCCTTCTAGAGCGACTCCGTACGCGGTAGCGAATGCGGTATACGTGGTGCCTAGTGGTTTGGTTTATTGCAGCTAAACTCGGCATTAAAAAAATAATAAACTGTGTTATATTTGTGTCACGAACCCGAATATAACGCGAGGCGCTTTCTGAGGCTGGAATTTGTTTTTATGAAGGGCGGGTGCGGGGGGTGGGGGGGGGGGGGGGGAGAAAAAGTTGTCGCAGTTTCACCTGAAAGGCGAAGCATCAATTGCGATAGCAAATTTGTAGAGAGCTATACGCAGTAATGATATTAGCTTTATCAGCTGTATAAACTTGGACATGCAGCAGCACCGGCAACACGCATAACTATTGTCGACGCCGTCGGCGTTTTGCCCGCGTTCGCTCAAAATGCGTGCGGCGTTGGTGACTGCTTGCCGGAGCCTCTGATATAAATAGGCACTTGGTGCCGCAGCTAGAACGTCGCCTCCCTTCCCTCCCTCTCCCCCCCTCCCCCACGGCCTCTCGCACGTCGGAAGACGGCGCGTTTGCTCTACATATATGGTGATTGTAAAGGAGGAAAGAGACGCTTACTTCTGCAGCCCTTAAGCGAGCACGGCGCAGAACGCGCGTTTGTTCGCCGTGCGTTCACTCCCCGTGAAAGCGCGCGCCCCTCGCGCCCTTTCACTCGCACATATAGCGTTCGGCGCGCGGCGACGATTTCATCTCCATTGACGTCATACGGAACCTCACGGCGACGGCGACGCCGACGGCAGAAATCTGCTTTTGAGTGTCCATATAATTGCTATCGCAATAAAAATTACTCGCCATCCTGGCCCTGCGAAAACGGATGTCTAGCGTAGCTGTGGAAAACCGCCACTACAACTGCTGAGCCCCATGGGGGTATTCTTTATAATTACGAAATCATTATATGAGCCATGAAGCGGAAAATACGGCGTTAACATCCGATGGTACCAAAAACCATGTGACCAAGGGGCGGCGACGTCACGTTTGGCGTGATGACGAAACGTTATTACGTAATCCCCTCAAACGCCGTGTGATGACATCATGTCGAACGTTACGTTGCTAGATAACGGCATCGTCACGTCACTATATCACGTGATGACGTAATATCATGACGTCATCACGTCAAACGTGACGTCACGCGATGACGTCCTGTGAAGCCTCTTGGAGAAGCAGCGCACTGTGCTCTTCCCGCTTCTTTGCACTGTCTCCGGGACAGGCCCACCTTTTTGTGTGAGCAAGGCGACGCACGCGGACACGAAAAATTCCAACCAACTAGAGGCTGACAAACCTCACTGAGAAAAAGGCGTAATATTTGTGCGCACCTGCGCATACACCATGTCAAAATCCATGACATTAGGCTGAGCTGTCGCGCCAACGTCAAAGCGGCGTCGCCACGCATATCTATCGTTTTTCGCGTCTTTGCTAACTTATACCATAGTTCCTTAATAGCTTTGCTTATACTAAGCTTTCCTCTCGCACTAGGAGTGTCCATTTTGATATATTGCAGAAGTGTGTTTCTATATACTAGTGCAGCTTAACTTATGATGTTGCTATTTAGTATTACTTTAAGGAGGCGCTCCGACGGTGTGTCTATAACGGCAAGAAACCCTGTGCCACCGGCTGGCGTCCACGTGTCACGTGCGGCGGACACGTTAGCAACAAGCAGCCTCTTCTGACAAACACCTTTTCGTGACAGCGGCTGTTGCGGCGGCAGCGTCCCTGCGCATCTCGCCGCTGCTGGCCAAAAATATACGCGCCAGCCTGTCAGCGGCTAGTGCCCTAGCGACGGGCCAAGCGTTGGAGCGGTATTGTTGCGTGTTTCTTGCTGCCGGGTCGAGTGGGCAATCGATGAGCTGTCTCGAATGAATGAAAGGGTTACACCTTCAAAAGTCACGCTCCTACGCAGCCGTCGTGCGGCTGTTGCATGCTCACGTCAAATTGCGTGCTCACGTCAACGATCGCCACGGGGTTACGTCAGCTTTTGTGGCCCAACAAAAACAGGCCAGCATTCAGAACGTGATTTAACGCTGCTCCTAATTCCTGTGTAATCTTGGTTCTCGAGACATACAACGAGCGGTACGGGTCGTCACTGCATTCATTCAAAAAAAAAAAAAAAAGATTGCCATTTCAATCACGTGGTCCGAGCCAATTGAGCTCGGGGCCATATTTAGTTCAACAGTGCAAGATCCTCTGGTGTGTGTTTCAAATTTTCAAGATTTTACAAGTTTCATAACCAAGGATGTGCATTGGAGAGCCTTCGTGTGTGTGTGCGTGCGTGCGTGTGTGCGTGTGTGCGTGCGTGCGTGCGTGCGTGCGTGTGTGTGTGTGTGTGTGTGCGTGCGTGCGTGCGTGCGTGCGTGTGTGTGTGTGTGTGCGTGCGTGCGTGCGTGCGTGTGTGTGTGTGTGTGTGCGTGCGTGCGCGTGCGTGCGTGCGTGCGTGCGTGTGTGTGCGTGTGTGCGTGTGCGTGTGCGTGTGCGTGTGTGCGTGTGCGTGTGCGTGTGCGTGTGCGTGTGCGTGTGCGTGTGCGTGTGCGTGTGCGTGTGCGTGTGCGTGTGCGTGTGTGTGTGTGTGTGTGTGTGTGTGTGTGTGTGTGTGTGTGTGTGTGTGTGTGTGTTAAAATTAGGTTCTGGTGTTTTACGGGACAAAACAACGATCTCATTGCGAAGCACTATAGTGGGGGACACCGGATTAATTGATTGCCACCACTTGGGATTCGACCCCGCGACCTATATAGTTGAAAAATATAGCTGAAAGTTAGCTACATCGCACAATAGACTGAGCTGTCCCCGGGATCGGATTGGTTGGCCTCATGGCATTAAATAAATAAATCAATAAATAAGAAAAAAAAGGAAAAATAGAGGCGTGTCAGCCAAAGTAGACGCGAAAGGAGACAAGAAAGGTAGACCTACATGGTATATTTTTGTATATATATTGAAATTGGGGCATTAAAGATGATGCAATGTTGCATATTTGCAAGGTATTGTTGTATTATTTGTGTTATGATCTTTGTTCTATTGTCAGACCTAACACTTATTTTTCGGACCTTCTATTCCTTTTATTTATGTCAAGGTTTTTTACTCGCTTTTCTTTAAGCGCATGAATACGCGTCGACGTTGTGTTCTTGCGCATCGACTTTGGTTGACGCGCCTCTCTGTTTCCTTTCTTTTTATTAATTAATTAATTTATTTAATTATCGTCAAGAGGCCAACTAAGCCAACCCCGGAGACAGCTCAGTCTATTTTGCGATGTAGTTAACTTTGAATTATATTTATGGCGTTAATTATTCCCCAGTACCGTTAATTTTACCTATACACTACTACTAATTATCGATTCTTGTCTCGTGGAGACCTGCATTGTGATATCTCTTGCGACTCGCTACGTCGCTCTGGAGGCGCGAAAGGGCCGTTTTTCATTCATTCATTCATTCATTCATTCATTCATTCATTCATTCATTCATTCATTCATTCATTCATTCATTCATTCATTCAGCCTTCATAAGCACAGCGCGGGTGCTTCTGAAGGATGCACTGAGCGACATTCCTATAGAATTTATATTTCAACTTCTCCAGCAAGGCAGGGCAATGGTCGGAAGTTGTTGTTTCCTATCAAGAATGTGGCTGGTACCCACTGCGGGGGATTGGCCAAGAAATTGATGGATTATTCCAATTATCGCAAGGCTAGATCCGCCTACAGCTACAACCACCTCCGCCTCTTCCTAGAATGCTTTCAAATAGTGTTAACTAACGGGAGAACGAAGGTACAGACGTGTGGACGATGACGATGGTGGCGACGCGCTCACACGTAGCTGGGCACTGTGTTCCTTTGTCGCGTTTGCGAGTTACGTTCCCTCTTCTTTCTCGGCTTGTATAACGTATTTTCGATGTTATGACGACGCCATTCGCCGTTCAGCGCCGTCTCTTATCTAACGGGTTCTCTGGATGCTTAAATAGAAGCGTTACCGATAAATTACACTTTCGTAACTACCGTTGTCTTCGAATATAGCTCACCCACCGCGCTTATATGTCATAGTTCCAAGAAGATTCTGTGTCCTTTTGCTGATCGATTTAGGAGAGAGACGCAGAATATCTGGAACAGAGAGGACAGGAAGGGTGTATCCGTGGGCTAATGGTCTGCGCATGTGCCCGTGAGAACGACCCTGTTTCGAACAAAGCCCAAGTGAAGTGGTAATTGCATTGTTGCTGCTTGTAGAGTATACGTATATAGCATGTATTTTCCCCACTTCGCCCCGCGCCGTGTGTTCAATATTTTATTATGGTGCAGTGTTGCTCAAATAAGTGCTCAGCTTGACAGGGTTGTTGTTGTTGCCAACAACAACAGGGTGGTCTCAGAAGAATGCTCACGATTTCCCGTATCCTTCTTCTTCGTCCTCTACTTCTTCTTCTACTTCTACTTATTCTAATTATTCAATCAACCAGTCAATAAGTCAATCAATCAATCAATCAATCAATCAAATTGTTACTGTGCCCAGGAACAACCATGAGGTCTGAGTGCTGGCGTACGCATACATTAAAGAAAAAGAGAGAACAGCAGGGGTATATAGTAAAAAGAAAAAAAAAATAGAATAAAAATACAATTTTGAAAAGAGTGTACATACAGCAAGGCGCAGGTGCGCATACAGATGGTGCGCATTTGCCTTTCGGTATCGGCGGTCTTGTTGACGCGCTGCAGGCTTCCTTCTTCTAGAGTTGCTGTATGTGGCTACGGAGCCATATACAAGAACTCTACCTTCCAATTGTCCACGTCGTCCGTGACAGCGGCGGGGCGGTAGTCCGGCCTTTGTTGTTTCCGGCCTTGACCGAGCAGGACCGCGTTGGTTTAACTCCTGCTCGGGAGTGCAAGAGGAAAGACACTGTCCCTATGTTTTTTTTCCTTCTTTTTTCTTTTTAGGGGCGAAGCTCCTTAGGGTGTTGGTCTGTCCCTCCTCTGTAGTAGCAGTAGTCGTCGTAGTAGGTAGCCACGTCTACTTTTATGAGAAAAAGAAATTCCGAGAGTTGTGGCCGTAGCGGAATCGAACCAGGGACCCCTCGCTTCTGAACATGTGGCGCTAACCACTACGCCACGATGGCAATAAATACCCAACATTAACGAAAGACTGCGCGTTTCTAACGCGTTTGTGCTAGCGCGTTACGGCCCGTGCAAGAAGCTGGCGTAAGACGCTGTGGCCTCTCCGCCTTACCCCCGTATTCATAAACGCTGATGGCGTCGGCAAACGCGGTGCACGTTCCGGCATGTGTAAACGGCTGCGTAAGACGCTGTGGCCTCTTCCCCTTAGAGTACTGCACGTTTCTAACGCGTTTGTGCTAGCGTCCCCTTAAGCGGGAGATGGTGCAATTATAATGAAGGGCGCTGTTATAAAATAGGAATGACGTCACATATGGCGCGTGTCATTGGTGGAAGTCAATCGTTCGATTTAGTGCGGCGAGACTGGGCGAATTACACGGAAGATTCACGGTTTACCGATGATTCCCTCCGGAGCTTCGCCCACTCATCATCATTCACCCCGTGGATATGCGGTGTTTTTTTTTTATGCGTAAGCATTGTTACGCCGACCCAACGAGGAAACCCGTCCGTCACGTAAGACAAATCGCTATAAAAATTAATGTATAAAGCAAAAACGTTGGCGGTGGTGCATTTCGAACCTACAACCCCACACTCAGAAGCGGAGTGTGTATACCCACTGGGCTAAACACCCTTTTTTGTCTTTCTTTATTGCCTTTATTGAATTCACACAGAAATACATTGTATAATCATAACAACCCAGCAAGGGCCGAGGAGAGATTCAATCAAAACTCTGGCATGTACATCAGCCCTTCTAAACCTAGGAAGCCAGTCTGGTTCCGGTTCTTGCAGTTTATACACTTGAACCATACCTCTTACAGATTCGCGAAAGTAACTCCTTATTGGCCTCACGTCAAGATCTTCATGACGAACGGCCATTCTTGATAACCAATTACTATGTAGGTCCAGGAGCATTATTATGACAGATGGAATGCCTTCGTCGTTATGGACCGGTAAAACTCTAATGCCGCATCTATCTATGGGCAAGCCATTTTTTAAAGTTCTTTGAAGAATATCCACTCTTGCAGAAGATGAATGTATCTGAACCATATGAATGTGTTGTACTGGCGGTTATTGCGATTCGGGGTCCGGTACGAGAGACGAAGAGGAGACGAAGCAGACGAAGAGGAGACGAAAGCTTTATACAATATGTACAAATATGTACAGATATAGTAGGTAATAGCTGGTAATAGCTGCCATTAGCTGGTGATAGCTAGTAAAAGCAGTAAGAGCTGGTAAGAGCGCACCAGACCGACGGGGCGGCCGGTGGCGACTCTCTGGCTTAACAATGGGCCGGTTCTTCCTTAAATCCCTTGGCGGCGGCTCCTCGTCAACAGGAGCCAGACGGGACGGTTGCTGACGTCGCCCGCGCCGTATTGTGTCGTCGCCTCCCCTTGGCGACTCGTCGAAAGGGCCCGGACGGGGCGGCTGCTCACGCACCCCTGTCGTATTGTGTCGTCGCGTCCCCTTGGCGACTCGTCGACAGGACCCAGAGGGACGGGTGGCGATGATGGCAGGTGCTATGGCACAACACGGTACAAAATTGGAGGACGCTTAAGCTTCGCCTTTAAGAGTAGAACGGGATAGAGTTAGCGGGACCCGTTTGCATCGCATCGCTCGCATACGGCAAGTAGGCTTCATTCACTGCAGCACTTAACGTGGGAAAGGCAGCTTACAAAGACCAAGCTGACACCGATCCCGTAAAGTCGGCTTCACTTTTAACTGAAATGCATTGCTGGAAAGACGCTTTTCCAGGGGCAATATAAGTGGTCTTATATTAAAATGTGAAGGCCCTAGCACCTTTTTTATTACTTTATTAATTGTTTGCTATTGCCCCGACGCGTGCAGGTCTGGTATAAATGCTGGAAAAGGGGTTTGTGTTTGAGTTTCCTTGTAACAGAATTAGGTTTTCTCGTACATTCAAATTACAATCCGACGTCGATTGGTAAACAATCCGACGGCGAATCTGACGCCGAATGGTAAAGTCGTACTTTACCATTTTTCTGACGGATTTCACTGTGAGAAATTCAACTTTTGTTCACCACAACCTTGCACCACGTGGAGGGCCTGCGCGGTGGATGTGGTTGGATGATTTTCTCCGCCACCCACGATCATACGCTGGTTGCCAATGGCGTATTTTCTGCGACACGGGGCCCTAAACGCTTTCGCGTTAAAACAAAACTCAAAGGAGAACAGTTTCTACGAAGGCGTTGTTGAAAGATTTGGTGATGGTGGAATAAAAGCCTTTCTAGGACCACATGCAGACCCGAGTTGAAGCATTGTTGACGTTAAGAAAATAAAATTTTGTGATAATTGAATGCCATGCACGCCACTTCCCCGATGCGTTTTTGGCGTCGCGTGATGCGCCTTCCGTTGGATCGTTCCTTCACCGACCGAAATGCAATCGCTCTCTGAGGGCTCATGCTCTTGGCGTCGCGCAACACAGACAGATAAGCAACGAATGAGTTGATAAGGGGGAACGAGGGGTCATATTGGTCTCATCACGGTTGTTAATGGTTCGACACAGATGGATAAAGTGCGAAAGAGCGATAAGGGCTGATAATAGTTGGAGAAATTCTGATAAGGTTGATAAGGGTCGTATCAAGCCCCATAAGGTAGATAAGTACCGATAAGAGGTGATAAGAGTCGGCTCATGTCCGATAAGGTTGATAAGGACAGATCAGGGTTGACAAGGATCGTTTTGATCGCGATAACGTTAATAACCGCCGATAAGGGTTGATAAGGGTCGGATCTAGTCCGATAAGGTTGATAACAAACGATAAGGGTTGATAAGGGTCGGATGTAGTTCGATAAGGTTGATGACGACCAATAAGGGTTGATAAGTGTTTATACTAGTCGGATCAAGTTTGATAAGATTGATGTGACTCCGGGCTGCATGGAGATGAGCAAGTATCCCAATGCTTACGCATACTTAGACAACTCCACTGGAGTTTCTGCATGATTTTTTTTCTTTTATACCGTGACTTAACGGATGACACGGTAAGTTTGATGCGAGGTAAGTTATGGGCGGCAAAAAAGTATGCAAGGTCGCCGGAAAGAAAGAAAGTAAATAAGAAGAAAGAAAGAAGAAAGAAAGAAAGAAAGAAAGAAAGACAGAAGACAGAAGAAAGAAAGAAAGAAAGAAAGAAAGAAAGAAAGAAAGAAAGACAGACATTGGAATACCAAGCACATTCCATCATCTCTTTCCTTCGGCTTGAATCCGGCCATTTTCACTGTCCGCTCGACGTTTTCCACTTTTCGTCTCCTTGATGACGACGCAGTGTGGTAACGGTCCTTTATAACGTATCCGGGAGGCAACGAGCCACGCCGCCCCGGGGGTTGCCAGCGCTAGCAAAAGATTAAAAGCAAACTATGGCTCCCGTGGTGCGCCTGGCTCTAACAACGGGACACGTATACGTAAGCCGCGCCGGTGTTGCCAAATATAGCACTCGCCTCCCACCGTCCTCGCACCAGGTGTTGTCCTCGTCGACGGCGGTGATTGCGGCTCCTCGCAGGACGAGGAGGAAGAGGTCGCTGGCAGCGTCGTCGTCATCCGCCTGCCTCAAAAGCGCCGCGGCCAACTGCGCTCGACGCGCGCGGAGGCGAGTTGTTTATACACACCCCCGCGTATCAAACACTTTCATCTCGGGGCTATACTGAGTCTCGGCCTAAAGGGACCTTGCAACACACGCCTGTTCGCGCTCTCTCGCGTGTGAGCCCTTCGGGATATCGCATTAAAGACACGGCGGAGGAGGGGGTGGCGGAGTAGAGGGGGGCAGGAAGACTTTCAAAGAAAATCGAGAATTTGCGGAGTTCGCCATTGTAATGTTCAAGAGGTGCAGCAAAACACGGGAATCGGACTTTCAATGTCATTGGCTGCGTTTTTGGAGCCAGAAACGCATCCTTGGCGGGAAAACAATCCAAGGCTGTAACGAGGAACCCGCAGTAAGTAGCAGCATAACAGGCGACCGAGCGAGCCGGAGCGAGTGCCAGAACGTCGCGATATCCTGCTCCCACGTGACCACCTTCTGCGTCATGACGTCGTGACCCCCCCCCCCCCCTCCTCTCTCTATCTCTCTTCTAGGAAACGAAAACAAAACTGGTTCGTAGAAAACCTATAATATAGTAAATTACTTAGGGCTCTGACGCTTGCCAGTATTTTTTTTTCTTGCTTTCGAAATGCAGGAGTTTGACCTAACGAAAAAAACAATGTCATATCGGCATTCCTTTAATTATGCTTAGGTTCCTTTCGTTTTGTTCCGGCGCGTAGGGTAGAAATCGTGCGCGATTGCTGAACATTGTCATTGTTGTTGTCGAGAATTTATTGCCACGAAATATATACACGTCAAGGGTCATAGCCAGCCTGGAGGTGGCGCTGTCTGACGGGAAAATGTTCATGCTCAAAATTTAAATATAGAATCTGCCTCGCCCAATAAATAATAGAGAAACAAGGCAAGCAAGAAAATTAAAGCAACAAAAAAAAAAAAAGGGAAAGCAAAGTTAGCTACGGGAACCGAAATGCAATTTCAAACGCAGCTGCACACTTGCTTGCGGGAAAGAACAATGTAACGAAATATTGAACGCGTTGTACGCTCACATCTTATACGAATACGCATGGCGCGCTTGTCTGCAGCCCATGATCTTACAAACATCCTGGCTTTAGCGACAGTTGTAATGTTTGATAGTGTGCCTAAATTATTCGAGTAACACGGGTCACAATACGAGCGTGTTCTTTTGACATAGACGCTCCGGGGGAACCAGCAAATCGTTCTGTCAAACAATTGCTCGTCACACAATGCTTAGGGGATTAAGTTCCTCACCTTCCATCAGCGTAGAATAAACCCGAGCCTTTGCGGTATCTCACAAGCCATACGTGTTTTTCATTTGTTCTTCTTGTTTTTTATTTATTATTATTTTTTTCTCCGCCATTTATTCGCTTCATCAAACACCTGCACGCTACATGCAGCTGCACAACCGACGGCCCGCTGTGCCCAGGTGGCCCGCTTCATGCCAAAGCCGCCTCATCTGGGCTGTAAAACAAATGCGTCTTATTTTACGCACATGAGCGTAAAATTTGCTTGCCGTGCCAAAATCCACGCGCGGAATGCATGTTTAGTTTTGAGAGGCAAATTGGGAGTGGTTGTCGTGGCAAATATGAACACCATAGCAACTCTACAATCACGTTATCAGCATGGGGGACTGCGATATGACAAATCACATGAGAGGCTTACGGGAGTCCACAATTTTACGTGAACGTGCGAGGGAGTCGCGCTCAGTTTGTAACGCGAACATAGCATTTAGACTCGTATACGTATCTGCGCCCATATGCTACGCCCTCTAAAACGAACGCCTGAAAGAATGCAGTGACTCGGGCAAGTGCATGCGCCAAGATGCAGAATATTCAAGACAAGCCAGTAACACTACCCCGATCGAAAGCAGCATAACTGCGCGAGATTCACTTTCCGTGCGCAAAATGGCAGATCGGGTACCTCGGACTTGCATATACGTGGATTTTAGAAAATGATATAAAAAAAAGTGGCGCGTCTAAGGAATTATTTTCCAAAATTGGAGTTCTCGCTGACGAACTTACGTTTGAGCGAAATTCCGAAACGGGACAACGTTTCCAGCGTAAGAAATTTGCAAGTAAATATGCTAATAAATCCACACCGCTGTCTTCATTAAAAAGACATGAAGAGAGCGGTGCGTGAAAACGGGGTTCACCATCGTGACAGTTTGGGCCTGTTGGTATGCCATAGTAAAGGTTCTGAACAGTGCATACAGGTGGCAAGCGATTTACCAATTATTTGATTACTGCACTAATTAGGTTATAACTCAAACGTTTTTTTGTTTTGCTTTTACTTGCTTATCTTTCTTAACGTGGAACTGTGTTTGGGCAGGGTTTAAAAACGGTTCGCTTTCGTAAAGAGAGAGAAAAAGAAAGGATGCATTGGAATGCAGGGAAGTTGAACAGACGTAAACCTTTCTTTCGTTTTCGTAAAGTTGAGCAGGCTCGCTTACAGGTTGTTAATTGTCACCGCCGTTTCGTGCAAGTTAACTGCCTGCCCAAGAAAATGCGTGGATCTGGCTGTGCCTCTCAGATTCCCGTCTGAATAAAAATACACTGTGTCACAGCGGCATGCGTGCGCACGAAGGAAGGGCGAAAAGCAACAAAACCTTTTCTCCGCATTAATCCAGCACCGTCAGCAGTGTGCCAACAGCGTGTTCGCACGTGCGCGCGTCTGTGGCCTCGGGCGACAGAAGGTAAACGCCGCCAAAGCGGACACGCGCGGCCTCCCGAATGGCGACTAGCCAGCGCAGCGAGCGACACATCTTTAGCCACTGTTTCTAGCTGGGTCGGCCGAGTGGGCGACCCAGCGTTAAATGCGTTAGGTCAAGCGACTGCTTTACGCATCTGCGTGAGCGGGTCGTATCACATGAAATTAACGCGATATTGTTGGCTCTACTATATAACACGGTCGTAAAACACGGAGCTATCTCCCACGCGATAGTACACTGTTCGTTGCACCCTGGATGTATTTGGGAATGTTCCAATTCTCGTGATATGCAAATCTTTTTGGCCCTTCTTCAAGACTTTCTTTCTCTCTCTCTCTCTCTGACTGTGACCACTACCGCTTTCGTCGCTTATTTCGACTACCTTGAAACGGGCCTGCAACGCCTTTTGCGAAAGTTGCGGAATGCGTCTGATATTATAATTTAGGGCGCATCTCCGCACGAATATTTTCCAACAGGAAGTTTTACAGCGAAGCCGCTAGCCTCTAGTTGGTCGGGATTTTTTGTTTCCGCGTGCGCTTTGCTCACACAAAAATGTGGGCCGATCCCGGAGACAGTGCAAAGAAGGGGGAAGCGCCCAGTGTGCTGCTTCTCCAAGAGGCGTCACATGACGTCATCAGGTTACAGCATCACTTGATGATGATGTCATTACGTGACGTCACGCTTGACCTGATGACGTCATCACAGGCCATCATCCGGCGATATCGTGACGTGACAATGCCGTTATCACGTAACGTAACGTTTGACGTGATGACGTAATCACGTTTCGTCATCGTGTAAAACATGACATCACTTCTTGGTTACATGGGTTTTGGTACCATCGGATTTTAACGCAGGATTTTTCACTTCATGGCACATATAATGATTTCGTATTTATAGAAAATACCACCCTCAGCAGTTGTAGTGGCGATTTTCCACAGCATCGCTGGGCATCCACTTTCGCAGGGCCGGGATGGTGAGTTATTTTTGTAATGAGCCTTGTATTAACGGTACGTGCGACCGGCAGTCAAAGGCCTTCGCAGCCTTCTGTTCATTCTTGCGCACCACGCAACGTGCATTATCGCAATGAGATTTTAGAGCGCAGCTCTTAGGCGCCCCTTCGTGCGGCGACCGTCGGCGTTGTCCCTCGTAACCGAGCGAACGAACATAGCGAAGCATGGAAGCGAACGCCGAGCGCAGCGGCCGATGAAAGACGGCGATAGCGAAGTTAGCGCGAGGAGGATTGTGGAGAAGGAGGGTATGGCGAAAGCTTGAAAAGAAAAGCGTAGTGCCGCGCAAGAACGGCTTTGCGGCGACGATGGCTACGAGATTGCGCCAGAATAGCGTCGTCTGTATGGAAATAAAGCGTTGAATGAGCAGAGGTACGTCTGCGGCGGTTGCTGTGAATCGCTCCCACGCGTCACCCACGCGCCACCTCTCGCGATCTCCCGATTAGCAAGGCATTCGCGCCACACCACACTTCGCGACAATTCTATCGGTTAACAGCAAAAACATGTATAGCATACCTGATTAAATCAAGCAGGCTAGATGACTATTTGTCACTGCCCCGTTTCAAAGGGGATGACATTAAATCATCATCATCCTCATCATCATCATGATCACCAATGATGCAATTTCCTGCTTTTATTTTGTTAGAAGTACACTGCTTAGTTTCGATGTTTAAACAACATATGCCCACTAGCCACCGTGTTCACTCTTGCGTAAGGGCCAGCGAAAAAGTGGCGCGGGTTCTGAGGAGTTGAAGAGCAGGCGAAATTCGAGCGAAATCGTGCTCTCCCAGCTGCGTGTACGAGAGTAATATTTGGCTTGGATCTTGATGACATTAGCGTAGGGAATACACAAGTTTCTAATGTCATGTTCAAATATTGTGGCAGGACCCTTTCAAGTTTGGTGTTAATGAGTACATCGTGAAGGGGAAATTGATTCAAAAGTTGGTCATGTTCGTTGTTATTGTGTGTGCCCTCGAAAAGCGTTAGATTATATCCCGCTTGTAAGGGTTTTCAGTCGAGAATCATACTACTACTACTTATTATAGGTACTACTACTACTACTACTACTACTACTACTCTACTACTACTACCACTACTACTACTACTACTTGTTCTTCTTATACAATTCTACTGTATATATAATAAATGAAGTGAATGACAAGGCTTTTTCTGCTCTAGCCCTATACCGTTAACCGACCTATAGATCACGCACGCACCAATCAAGGCCTGTCGGCTGACACGCAGCACCTCCTCGCCGACCTATAGCTGCCTTCCTCAATTAACGATGTCCTCGCTGCAAATTAAAAAAAATGCATAAAGATTCGCGCGGCATCGATTTCTTCTCGAAGGATACGGTGAGAGCGCGCCCACAGGAATCGGCGAAGGAACCTCGAAGCCACAAAAAAAGAAAACGAAAGCTCATGGAAGGGAAAAATCCAAGTGAGAGCTGCGGTCTTTCTTCGCCAGCAGGCAGTGAGGGCGGGGCAATGAAGCGCAGTGTGCCAGCGACGCGGCCGGCGCTCGCGTGGCGCTGCTGTGACAGGTCGCGTGACGCGGCTTTATGGCGCAGTCAGGTGACAGCGGCGCTCCCCTGTCTCCGGGCGGCGTGCCCGTGCCAGCCGCTGTCGTTGTCAGGTCCCGTCGCAACGCGACACCGCGCGACCACGGGCCGTGACTTCGGTCGAAGCTCCGGAGCTGCAGCTTTGCTAAACGACAACACGCGGCGCACACACACACACACATATATACGCTTCGCAACGCGAGCGCGTACGCACGCAGGATAGCGAGGGCTCGGTGAAAGAGCGCGCCTCGACTCCGGAGTTTTCGCTCCGGGGCTTGAACTGAATGAGCGCGCCCGTCAAGTGAATGGCGGTACTTCGCTTAATTATACGCGCACGCCAGTTTACTACCTCCAGGGCAACTCGCTGCGTTACTTTGCTGCATGCCATGCGATCGCGCTTCTCGATGTTATTTACGCCTTGTTTTATTTATTTTTGCCGTGTTGAAAGACAAACTGGCGCTGTTAACCTGGATGACGGCCTAGCATGCTGCGGCAGATCTTTGGTGAAGGATAAGATGACATGCACGGTAAACACATACACATTAAAGCTATACTCTCGGTGTCTCCTTAAACGCATGTAGCACCGAGGCAAAAGGCATGCAGGCGCTGCACGGACAGGTACTGCAGTGAAGTCTCGTAGGAATAGGATATGCGCCAGGACGTGTTGTTTCGCGGCTGTTCGTTCCGGACAGTTTTTAATTGTTCTGGTGATAACGGCAGAAGATTGCACGCACCGCCATACTGATGCGGATAGCAGCTTCTGGGAACCTTCAGGCAGCAACGTATCAAGGTATTTTGCAGCCCCAGGCAACGTTAGGCTATTGCGCCCCTCTCTACTCTGGCGCCAGATTTAGGTTTATCATCGAAAATTCTTAACGTCACTTTGTGAGACGTTATAGTAATATCGCTGGAAATTGTTAGCAAGTAGGTTTCAGGGTATCAGTTTGTTGTTCCAGTGAACAATCATACCACGAATGTTTGGTGAATGAAAATACAAAATGCAATCCAATTTGCATCAAACGTTGCATGCCAGAGAATGCAACGATGTCTGTGGCCCGCTGGTAAACCGGGGGGATGAGGAGGTGCACTATCTGCGCTTTTCCCCCTTTCCCTCAGGGCTTCTCGTGTAACTTGATGCTATGCAAGAGGCCCAGCTGTTCTCGCTTGAAGCCTGCTGTCTGCTGATATCTCACGACTCCGTGGTATAATTAGAGCAACTCTTATTAAATAGTCGCTAAAGAGAAAGATTATAAACTCTGTGTTCGCGTAGCGACCTGTTCGGATGAAATCGAACGAGTATTCGAAAATTATGGGCTCGGAAGATGCAATCAAATGCCGCACATTTTTCCTGCTTCTAAATGCAAAAAAAAAAAAAAAAAAAAAAAAAAATCGTCGGCCCTACCACTCCGTGAAGATGGTTAACCAGCGAAGCTGAAACGTGCTGCCCCAGTGTTTATCACTGGGTTAATCCCAAGAGTTCATTAAAGTATTTCTCAATCATGAGGTTGCAGACACATTCGGCTGCGACGGAGAGAACGACGTCACTGACGGTACGCCCGCAGTCCGCCGTTGTCGCTTACGTTCGATGTCTCGAGTTTGCTCGGCGGCGCGGTTAGCAGCATTCGCCCGCCATTGCCGCTTTTCGATTCTTCGAAATTAAATTGCTTCAAGATTAAATCTGTCCGTTACGGTAATGGCTCATACCCCCGTAAACGCGGCCTCCCCATTACGACGACAGAAGAGAAGTGAGTCTACGCTGGAATGATGATGATGATGATGATGATGCCTCAATACTTGGCACAACCCACTGAGGGGGATAGGCCACGAACCGGGCGGTATGAACCTGCTGTCTGCTGATATCTCACGACTCCGAGCTGCAATGATGAGCGGCTACGCAGCCAGCTGTGGAAGAAGACGACGACGGCGAACGCGGGAGCAGTGGCACGAGCGCGTGCCGAGCACGAGCACCAGCGCAACCCGAGGGGAGCTAACGAGCCAGCTGCGGAAGAAGACGACGATGCTCGGGCCCGTGCTGATGATGATAGTTTTCTGCGCACAGGCGATTTCGTCTAGCCACATACGATTTCGACTAGACATATAAAGCTTTGGTTTAAAAACTAATATAAAGAAAAGAGAAGACATGCTTAAGAAATGTGACAAAAAAGAATCTGACTTTTTATTCACATTTTTTTCATCAGTACACGCAACGTTATTAGGAAGACAGCTCAACTGAGCATCGTGGAAATAAGCGAATTACTAAAGGAGACCACCGTCATTTCCCGTTTGCTTAAAAGGAGCTCTTGAAGGGACCCGTGGAACAGCGGCGTGGTTGATTTTTCATTCCAAACAGGCTCCAATAATTGTAGTCCCCCTGTATATTTGACCGCAGTCGAATATTCGATTATTTCGAATATCAAATTGTAGAACCGATCACCTCAATTCAAGAAAGAACTCGACTCATAACCGAAATTTCGAATATTCGCACCGGAACTCTCCATGCACTTGTCCACCAGGAAAAGATTGCTTTCTATAGCAGTTCGAAAGAAGAAAAAAAAGGAGCAGGTCAAACTGATTCTTGAGCCTCACACTGCCCTGCCTGTGGACTAACGGCAACATTTAACCATGTGTTGTGGGAGTGTGAAGCCATCGGCTCCGCCTTCAGCGAGGATAGGTGGGCTGCGCTTTTGGGCAGCTCCGAACTCAACGACCAAACCCTGGCCGTCCAGAGTGCCCGCGATCGGGCCGTCAAGCTCGGCTTGCCGGTCCCTACGTGGGACTAGCCGGGTGGCGCGGGGTGTCCCCTGCGTCTTCTCTGGACCTCAATAAAGTTATTTCACTCACTCACTCACTCACAGCTAATTTGCCACTGTCGATTGGGTCTGTTCGATGTCACGGTCTTCACGGTGTTTTAAAGTGTTATGCACTCTAGCAGTAAATAATCGAAAAGAGAAAGTGCAGCGACGTCTATGAAAATTGTCTCAAAGTTACCGGAGTTAGCCACTTAGCTGCGAATGTAACCGGATCGTTTGTTATATAAGCAGACAGTTAACGAGCACTGGAGGGATATCGTCACAATCTATGACGTTAAGGAAAAACTGTTCCGGAAATCACGAGGTGAGCCCGCCACTCGTCCTTGGTCGCTTTTGCGTCGATTTCGATCATGCATAACCTCCTGTCTCGAAAAAACGCGCCTGTTTGATATTGCAGGAGTGAAACCTGAACCAATCTATAGGGAACCAAATGAGTGTTTTTTTTATGCAGGTTTACACCGACGCCTGTTTGTTCTTCGATGGTGACGATGTCGACCACCCCTGCAGTTACGTGGTAAGCTATAGATAAGCAGCGGCCGATATTGGTGACATGCGGTTCGTTACAGCCACGACGGCATCAGATGGTGGGCCCCTTGAAACAGGAGGACGAAGAGAATTTCCGTTCGCGATCCCACAATTAAGGCCCACGAATGCACTCTGGTGAAAAGGTCGCCATGTGTAGCCTTTTGTTCGTTCAGTATCCTTTTGCTGAGACAGCAGTTACAAGCTCGATCGAAAGGGTTTTTGAACTAGGGCCTGTATCCTAGCTATAGTTGGTACGGCGACATTTTAGGGCATGTAAAGCGTAAAAACACGGACAGTGAAAAGAATTACGTCATACAGAGCGCTTGCTGTGCGACCGTCCTTCCTTTCTTGTACGCTATCGTCGTCCTCAGCTTAATCCTCACTTTATGGCGAAGAAAAACGTGATCTTCCTTTCTGTGTCAAAAGAAGAAAAGAAAAAAAAAAGAACAAAAAAGAAACAATTTTTGAAGACACAAATGCCACCTACAGACACAGGGAAAATATATTTATGCGTGAAGTAGCCAAAGCGATTAGAATAATAAAATGCGGCGACGCGTGTGCTAATATCCACCCCTCGATTGCTTTATATGTGATCGCGAAGTGGCCTTTTTGGAAGGTATAGTATATTAACACTACGTGTGTTTCGGTCCCGTATATAGATGCACTGTCCCGTTTTGGCATTGGAGACGGAAATAATGAGGCATGTTCTTTGTCAGTGCCCGCAGTACAGTGTGCAGAGACAATCGCTTTCCGTCGTGCTGAATCAGTTGGACGAGCAGCCTCTGTCGGAAGAAAGAATTCTACAACATCGACGCGGACTTAACATCGCATCAGAAGGCCGTGCAAGCGCTAGTGGGCTTCTTGAGGTCGACCGGCCCGTGGGAACGCCTGTGATTGGAACGCCTTTTGTGTTACCTATTCCTGTTTTTCTTTTTTTTGTTTTTCTTTTTCTCTCTCCCTTTGCCCGCTTTTCACCCCCATATCACCCACCCCTGTGCAGGGTAGCAAACCGGAAACTTGCCTCTGGTTAACCTCCCTGCCTTCCCCTCTCTCTCTCTCTATCTTGGTATTGAAGAGGCGCGGTTTACAGGAGTGAAGTTATTGGGCTTATATAGCTGTTTCTATGCAATCAACTCAGCTGGTAGTCAGCACATCTGTTCTTTCGCTTGTCCCTGTCTTAAGTGGTGATGTTGAAGACGGAGCGTTCCCAACTTTCCCAATTAGCAATCCTAATAACAAGACTTGGCCCGCAAACCGCCGTGGGCGATGGAACTTATGTCCATGCGGCAATGCAGTCGGGAGCTGGATGCCCCAACGGCTGCGCTATCGCTTCAGAGCTCGACAATTTGTGTGTGTTTACTAAAGTTGCGTTGGTTTGCGTGTACTATATGGTGTGCGTTTATGATGGTTACTACGTTCGGCCTTGTTGGTATGGTCATAATACAGTCCTTATGCGTAGCGAACCCTACACTAGACAAAAAAGGTGAGCGACGACTAACGCCTTTAGAACTTGTGCGTGGCTTTATGTGCCATGCAGGTTGTGGGGGCCGTCTATGCATGTATTTAGGAGGCTACGGGAGGCAATAATGTAGCGCACGAAGATGACGTCGTCTATGTCGCAAAGAAAAAAAAATATCCTTGAGAAGACGGTGGTACCTGCGTTGAAGGTTAGCTCCTATCGCAGTAAATGCGTTCAGTGCCCGAGTAATCACTGAAGTCTACTAATTATCGCTCTTTCACACACACACACACACACTCTCTCTCTCTCGTTTACAGAGAGCGTCAATGGGGGAACTATCTGCGAGTTTCACTATATGCGGAACGGTCGCATGCTGGCGCCTAGCATTGAATTTTTGCCGGCTGGACAGCAAAAAAGTAAGTATCTCTGCTGTAGAAGTTGTTGGGGAAGAGGGGGAAGGGAGACAGTGTCTAGTTTCCTTGTTTGGAGGCTGCTTTATGGGCTCGCGGCGGCTATACGACAAGTCTATATTTATAAGCTTGCCCGGCGGTGGCTGCTGCTGCTGTTTCTTCTTCGGCTGCCCTTAACCTCTGCTGCCGCCCAGACACCGCGCCGTGCGGGATGGTTTCTTTTCGCTGCCTCTTTGTTTTTCCCTTTCCCCTCCCTCTTCGGCTCGCCTGCGGTTTCTGTTTTCGCTCACTCGCGCGCCGCTCTAATCTCTCTCTCGCCGGGCGTCCGATAGTCGCCGCGCTGTTTACCCCCGCCGGCGTGTCTCCAGAGGGGAGAAAGTCACTCCTCAGCGGAAACCACCGCGACCGGCTCTGGGGCCCTCGGTCGCGGCGGCAAGCTGCGACGCGTTTCCGCAGGGCCGAGCGCGCGCGCGCGCGCGACGCGGTCGTTGGACGCCGCTTTGCCGAGAGATAAACGACGCACACACGCGCGGGTCGCGGCCACGGCTGCCACGGACCCGGCTCTTCGCATCCCCCTTCTCCTCCTCCTCCTCCTCCTCCTCGTGTTCGTTCTTCTTGTCGTCGTCGCTGTTGATGTAGTTGTTATTCTCCTTTCGAGCTTAGAGTGAATGAATGAATAAAACTTTACTTGAAACGGCTCTTTGTGGAGTGCCTTATAAAAATGACTATAGATGGAAGTCTGGCACTGCGGCGATCATTCAGGTGCCGTAATAGAAGACCGGTGGATAGTATACACATGTACTTTTTTTTTTGTGGTCTAATCTTTGTGCTTCTGCCTTCAGAAGTTCTTCTAGCGTTATTTAGTGCGCTCTGTTCTTGCAGCCCCCCCCCCCCCTCTCTCTCTATATATCTCCCTGCTGTCTGTTCCCTTTCTCCGTTCCCCCAGCGTAGGGTAGCCAACCGGACTCTTGACTGGTGAACATCCCTGCCTTCCTTATATCCCCGCCTGTCTTTGCAAGTTTCCAGACGCATTCAGACAATAAGAGGCGGCGCGAACGTATAATTATTTCAAATTGTCACATTTGTAAGGCAGTATGTTTTGTTGGATGTAACCAGTACGCAAAGTAACGAAACCATTTGAAGCCTCGAAGGGCGAACTTTCGTAGGCAAGTCCACGCGTACGCTACCCATCGTTCCGATCCTGGCTGAACTGCCATGTTCGCGGCTTCTGTGTGGACAACTAGCTCCAGACGGTGGTTCCCTTGAGTAATTCTTGTACAAAATTCGGTTTTGTACGGGCGTCCTGTTTTCTCGACGCGTTGGCTTCCGCCACTCCTCTCTCCCCTCTTTCGTAGTTTTTTCTTTTATTTTATTTCCTTCTTTTCTTTTTCTTTTCTTTTTCTTTTGCGTCTGCTGTTCGTATCTACGTATACACTGTGAAAATGCTTGTTGCCGCTAGCTTATCCTCGTGATGCAGCCCTTTCTCTCCCTCCGAACAGCTATGCCTTCCTAAATTGTTGTCTCTCAGCCGTTTCCTGTCTCCACGTCCTCTAACTATGAGTTCAGGTTTCGCATCTGCCAATGGCCCTGAAATGAAGGGCCTGCGTCTCCGCACTCGTACGAATATGTCGATTTCGCTATCCTGGCACCTCTGGGTTCTCATTCAAATTTCTCATTTCTTTCCTCTCTTTTCTATTTGTTTGTCGAAATAATAGCGGAAATGTAATAGAAGAATATAATTTGCAATGCAGGCTTCCGGGAAATGCTGTTAAATTAAGAAATTAAGAAAACAAGAAAGAGAAAATCGTACGCTTTCCTGTGTTTGCGAGGCTCTATTTTAAGCTAGTCAGAGCGCGAACTATGTACGTGTAGCAGCAACCCGTTTTATGTGCCTTGTGCCGTTCCTGCGCACGTGTCCTGAAGTACAGGAATTATGGTAATGAATGGTATATTCTGCGCTCACAAATTCGGCGCCCCGATTAAAAGGCGCAGTTGTAAAGAAGAAAGATCGGTCAAAATTTCGACGTAGACTTTACTCGTAAGCAGCTCCATGGTGCGCACATAAGTTTTTATATGAGTGGTTGGCTTCGGATTAACTTAAACCTATACTTTGAGATTTAGAAATAACAAGAACCCGATTGGAGCATGTATGTTTGCAAGACTTCGTTGCATTCCACAGCTGTCAACAGACTAGCGTTTTCAGTTTTCTGCTTACCTGCAATACATCTCAAATCTGTGGCGTAGCTACACTTGCAAGTCAGCTGGTACTGACGATAGAACGAAGGGTCGAATTCATAATATTTTCGTGCAGCTTGGTCGTCCGCCTCCGGTAATAATATATCCTACATGACGATTGGCTCATGCCTCCTCTTACGACCAGTTCGGGCGTAAGAAGTTTTTTGTGAGTACGGGCCGAGATGGCGGTGGGCGGGATAAATTCTAATTTCTATCGTCGTTGCTACGTACGCAGAATTGCCTTTGCGCCCCAGCTTGGAAGAGCAGTGCGGTCTACATATGCTTAATTGTTCAGAAACTGATAGATTGATAGTTAAAGTGATTCATATATTGATTGATTGATTTATCGATTGATTGATTGAGAAACAGATACTGCTTGAATGCAACAATGCAACACAAGTCCATGTATATGCAAGAGAGAGAGAGAGAGAGAGAGAGCCAGCTTGAGATTGCTGGGGGAGGCCTTCGTCTTGCAATGGACATGGATAGGCTGACGATGATGACTTGTGAAGACTCACGCGCACACAAATATTACGACGGAGAAAGTTGCAAACATATTATAGTAGACGAAACGAAAGTTCGTGGTTAGGAAGGGTGAGAAAGTGCACGCACGTAGTTTTGGTTGGCCATCCCAGCAATATGTTCGCGAAGTCTACCTGAACAATTAGAGAGGAACGTCCGCGGTCATGAGTCTTGTACGATGCAGCCGATGTTAATTTGAATGCCTCCATAACTTTACTCGAGCTGCCCTATACAAGAAGGCATAAGCCTATCCGATAAATAAAGAATATCTCGATATAGATATATTTCGGGTGAGCGAGACGTTGAGCGCATGTCGTTCTACTTGGCGTTAATTACCAATGGCGGCATGTCCAGCATTATCAAGCTCCAACGTCAAGAAACAGGCAAGGAGCGCAAACGTGCACTTCGTCTTCTGTTCGTTTCTTTGTTTCAATTCCATATCCGAGTGCTTCATTCGCGCCCTATTGAAGCCTTTGCTTTGGCGAATATAAGCAAATCATTTGGATGCCGATCTGAGAAACTATTTGGGGGAAATTGAGAAATGAGAAATTGATAAATGAATTGGGTGCAATTGTGTGATTAAGGCAATTCGCTAAAGCAATAGGATGGGTTCGGCTGACACAGGGCAGGGGTCTCTTAGAGGAACCTTTTGTCCTGCAGTGAACGTAAATGGATCACGCCGACGCGTTGTTTACAAACGTGCACATTGTCTATACCACACGAGGCCCAACTCGTGTGAGGCCTCGTTCGGTACACATATATGCAGGGAGTCCCAACTACCATGCACCAAGATTTAAAAAAAAAATGCAACTGCCACGTAGCTGGACAGAACCAAGGTAATGTTGTTTGCCGTCGCTTGGAAATAGTACTCTGATTATTTCTTGCATTCCGCCTGATTAGGTAATGGGGCTTAATTAATCAACTTCTCTAATGTTATAATTAAGTGAAAATTGTCAATGACGTAATTGTTGAGCAATATGAAAGCTCCCGATGCTGCTTATTGTTGCTCAATACGTGCTACATTAAAGCGTTTTTCCGAGCGTGAAAAAAGCCCGCCAATACACGCAAAGTGCCTCGAGCTGCCAGTCGCAAGGCAATTTTGCGGACAATCAAATCTGCCCGCTTTGGATGTTCTAACGGATGCAGTTTACAGAACAGCGACATATTTCCTTGGTGGAGTTACGAATTTGTAAACTTCGCGCTTCTGTATTTTTCAAACTTACCGATTCTAGCAATTTTTGTTTAAAAAGAAATAAATTAAAAATCAGCCGCTAAATCAATATTCCGCTTCCAACAGTCACTAGAATTTACCTTTTTCTCTCAGATGCAATAAATTTCATTAAACCGGCCTTTCAATATGCGGCATTGGAGTTAGGCCGGAGCTATAGCTTCCTTTTAGTGCTTAGACAATTTTGACTTGAGAAAATGCAGCAATTCGCATGTCGCTTTCTATGCTTGGTATACATGATTTTCGACATGAAGATACAGGCAGTGCGTGCGGATATAAATGACCGCTTTGTTGTCTTCACCGCGCGTTGAAGAAAAGTTGATTGATACGTAGCCGAATATTGTAATGGAACTTGATAAGTTAGGTATACCAGTGTGTTGTCTAGATGTGCAACTCCGGATGAAGCAGCACCCCTCAGTGTTCTCCCTCATTTATTACATTTCAATGCGGTTACGGAACTTTTGGGAACTTCACTGTATCTGCGGTATGTATCTATAACGTCTTTCAAGTACCCAGTGACCCAAGTTGTCTATGCTAGTTTAGATCATTAGGTATATGGGCTGACTGCTGTCTAGCTGAGAAGACAATGTGGACCCACTGGGTATATGGGCCCGAATAGACAACTTGCTGCTTGCTGCTGTCTGGCCTAGTGGACAACAGTGGATCACTGGATGTGTGCCCAAACAGTCAACTTCGGCACGGCGCACGTGATACTGATATGTGCCCATTCGACACAAGGCGTATGTAGCCTCAAATATATTCAAGTGATAGCGCCCCATCCACAGGCCGCGTCGAGCGCGGCCTCTTTGTGGATAGTCACTGCAACGAAGTTGCAGCCATGGTTCTAGGACTACTTCGGAGTTTCAACTGTGGTGCAGTAATCACAAAGCGATGCCTTTCCGATGCTAATGCCTTTTCGCACTTTTCGCGCTTGGTCAGTGGTCAGAGCAATGGTCCGCTCACGTTATCAACGGGATCAGCTGGCTGTGAGCGGTAGATGATAAGACTATAGTATAGAATAAGGCATAAGGCATTCTCTGGCCCTCATCTCCCAATTTCATAATTACCCTTAATAGGCCGATGAGCCATCCATATCTCAATAAAGCTTTACCATGCCATACCTCTAGACAAAAAAAAAAAAAAAAGAAATGTATTCCAGAGCAAAACGGTCTCGCACATATGCTACAGACCACCCACAGACTGCATAAATTCATTTACACAAGGACCCTGGTCCGGACGCGCGACTGTTTTTAGTTTTCTTGGCGGGGCAATATCCAACAGCGTTCGCGAAGACCCGCAGTGCACGCACTCGCACCCGCACAAGTTACGGCCGCGCACCGGAAAGACAGGCATGGCGGAAGGAACGCATAAAAAGCAATAAAAAACATTGGAGAAAAAGAAACACAAGGGGATGGAAGTCTTAAAACCAGCGGGAATAGAGCCGCGTTGCGTGTGTCGGCGGGCCGCGTGGCGCGTTGGCAGACGCAGCCGGGCGGCCCGTTAATCACGGCCCGTTTGTTTCCCGGGAAGGTTGACAACCTTAGGGCAACAAACATGTTTCCCCGCCGCTGCTGCTGTTGTTGCTGTCCCCCGGCCCCTCCTCCTTTCTCGGTGTATACATGTTTGTGGTTACGATCGCACTCGCAAACACTGTCTACTTATCGCGCTCTGTTCTCTCTCTCTCTCTCTTTATTTGCTTTCTGATTTCTTTTTACTTCCCGTATATCTTGCGCATTCGCCGATGGTTATTGGCTCGACCCCCTGATCTCCGGCAGCGCGATATCCACGATGCGCACGCGAACGCGGCGCCCGTATTGTGCGGGCTTGGAAAGACTTGCACGATTGCTTATAAGAGTGCGCGCGCCGGGTCCTGCAGCGAAGCGTAGCCAAGTTCCAGTGGCAATTTAGTGGCGCTATGGACGTCTCTTTCACGACTCGCCTGCGCGCAACCCGAAATAATTGAAAAAAAAAAAGAACTCCACAGCTGTATGCGAATCCGAGGGACTCGTAAACTGTATATGGGGAATTGTCAGTAGCAGCGACTTGATTTGGGAGAGTTGGTTCATCTTGAAGGTAAATTGAAGCAGCGCGATGGGACGAGGAGAAAAAACGCACGCAAGGTGGCCATAGCGCTGACTGCCAAGTAAACCTTATTTGAATAAAGCAGCAGTTATTTATCAGTTATCACTGCGACCTCTCTAATTTGTAGTGATTCGTAATTTCGCTATATAGAGCACCACGTGGTCACTGCTCGATCTCAACGGAGACAGCTCATCTGCTCGGCGTGTGAGTCCTCGAGCTACGTGGTGAGCCGCCTCGTTCCAGGGGAGGGAGGAGTGCGCTGGTGCCCATATGATTTGTACTGATCGATAATTGAAGTTGGCCGTTAGGTTCTTCATTCGTCCTCTGGCAAAGTTGCGTATACGGCGCTTTTAGAGTCGCTAATGATGACTTTGTAATTAGTAGAGACAATTGCCATCGCAATGGCTGCCTCTTCTGCTATATCGGTATGGCCTATCGCCACAGTGCCGCCAACCAGGGGTGGTGGTGGTATTGTTGGTGGTGGTGTTGCAGCAGGCGGGGTTAGCCTGGCGTATATATACATAGCCAGCGGCAATTAGGAAGAGAGTGCAACGAATTCTGATTGCCTTCTTGCGATCGAGACACGGGGCTCATCGACACCTGGTGTCGATGATCTCCTCATAGCGTCCTGATCTCAACTCATAGGAGGCTCAGGCGGAACATTTGCCGCCAACCAGGTGCTCCACGTCAGTTTCCACTGCAACAGTGGTCATTGTCCCCTTTTCTCTGTACTCTGCAGTATCGACATAGACCACGTCCTGCAAGTCGCCATATTTGCATTCTACATGCTTCACTCTAGGTGCCCGTCTCTCTTCATTGTGAGTGGGGTGCATATTCTTCGGTAGGGGTGGCATCCTTAGGCCCTCTGTTTGGCCTTGAGGTATGTCTACTTTGGCGCTGTGCTGCGCCTCTTATAAGGTATCTTATAAGGTATCGCCATCGTGACTTGTGAGACTGCGGCTTGAATCCCGCGATCTAAATAAGAAATTTATTCGTTCCATGTTCTTTTTTATTACTTTTTACTTCCTTTACGGCAGGTCACATGGCGGCCCACGCGTTACGCCTGGCCGCAGCATCACATGGCCGTGAAACCCCGCAAAGTGTCCCTCGTACAGCTCGTCGCTCTGGCTGCGGCACAATTGTCCGTCCTCTTGCATCAAACGTCATGTTGCAAAACGATGTCCTCAGTCTTTCGACGGATGACGAGACATGGTGGACGATGACGTAAAATTGCTGGTTTTTCTTCTTTTTCTGTGTCGCAACTTTACGTAAGGTGGAGCAAGTGAGAATATGTGTTTTAATTAAGCCAGCACTGTGCTCCATCTAATGATGAAACACGCGGCGGCAGATAAACAAGAGTAACCCGTTGTTATTGCACTGCTGCCCGTGCAGGCTTATTACTAAAATGACAAGGTGTTGTTGAATTAAGACAGGGCTGAAAGGTTATACGTAACCGCAAATGTCGCGTCGGCCACCCAAAGCTCGCACGCACACAAACATCAGGGCATGCGACATATGCTCTAGTCATTTGCGTGCGTCGCTACTGAAGGCGTCATTATGTGACGCTAAGCGTAAGCCGACAGAACTTTCGGGCACACTACCGAAAGCGTCCAGCCGCATGTATGTACTTTTCGTCATGACATCGCTCGGCGTAGACGCAATAACGTCAAGCAAACGTATACAGACAGCATGCGTAAAGAAAAAGCGTCCTCTTCACTGTATGCGTTCCGCACGTGATGACTGCTGCCGAGGCTTGCGCACTCAATACGTTATTTTGCGAGCTTAACGTAATACGTAGCATTTGCGCACAAGCGCTGGCAAATCATGACGCGGGACCCGTGTGGCTCCCACTTCAGTGCATATTCTCGTGACCTTTGCAGGTTCCCTCTATCGTCGATTACAAATATAGATGTTGAACTTGAACCGCTAGTTATCAACGGCCAGAGACTGTCCAAGTTGTAGACAGTTCAGCGATTATGGAGTCCGTATAGGATAAAGGTTTGGAGCTGGCCCTTTTTTCTCAATTGTAGACTGCTATACAGATAAAGCCGGCTCTGATAGTGAGAATAAATGCGACTGATTTATTCCGAGATGCACGGTGCACGGCTGGCCGAAAATAGGTTCCCACGGTCCAGGCGCGGCAGGGAATAGTCCCCAGCCGCCGTGATGTAAAAGCCACAGGAGTCTTTGGCCCACCGACGTTGGCATAGGGCCGCAGTCCGCGACGTGCACTCATCGAGTCCTCCTATAAACGGGGCCTCCGCCGCCTCCCGTGTCTTCTGGTCCTTGCCTGCCGCACCACTGTGTAGACCTTGCAAGGCGTTGACGTAGACACTTCAGTCCGGTTAACGCTGCCGCGGTGGTCTGAACACACATTCCCACGGGAACGCGGATACGTTCCCGAGCTGCGACTCATATCCGATATGGCATTCCTCTTGCAACGTGCGGTTGTTTACTGAAGCAGCGCACACTGGCAACGTTTGTTCTGCCATTTTCCGCGTATTTTGTTTAGGCAGTATCGGTCATCGCTTTGCCGCACAGTATGGGTATCACGAAGAGATGCATCGGGAAAGACACGTTGGGTGCTGTTTGTCGTGGCTTGAACACCATGCATCCAGATCGTGCCACGTCCGCTTTATATGCTTTCTTTACGTATATGCGTTCTCGTACGTTTAAGTAAATTCTTCGACGCACGTGCACCTATAGCGTCTCGAAACATGCTTGCGCTTGAGGTATACGTAAGGCCCCGTGCAATTCGAAAACTCCGTAAAGACGTGCGATAACCACGCATCCATCACGGCCGCCAAATGTGTTTCATATATGACAATGATGAAAGCGCAGTTATCGTGCCACGCTAGCCGGGCGTCGTCACGCAAAAAAAAAGAAAAAAAAATTTAAAATGCAAATGCGCTCGGACGAGTTTCCTGTGTGAAGATACCATAAGCACAGGCGACGCGGCGAAGTATACCTGCAGTCTTGTACATCTCCCTTCACAAAAGGATGCATTCGGGGTCGATGTCGACTCCTGCGTATACCCTCCGGCGACTCTTCACCGGACCGTCCGCCAGTCTTGGCTCTCCTTCCGTGAGACGGAAGCGGCGGGCCTTCACGGTCTCTCTCTCTTTTCTCTCGCCGGTTGTGGCCAGCGCGTGGAATGTTCCTTCGTTGCGGTCGCTAATGCTCCGAAAATTCGTTCTGCGCGCTCCGGCCCGGGACAGCCGGGCGCGCTGATGACGCAAGCTTGCGTTGGTCCTCGCTGGGCGAGCTGCTGAACGATTCTCGGCTTATCGCTGGTGAGGCCGCAGGCGGTCGGCTAAAAGAGCGTAGTGTGTGTATACGTGGCCCAACGCGGAAGTGGCGATTCCCGCCTCCTTGCTCTTGATTCCTTATTTCACTTCTCTCGCGTTGCGCATCTTCCTTCGTTTGTTTGCGAGCTCGCACGCCGTCGTTCTCTCCCTCTCCCCCACTCGATGGCTGCCCGTACTCTCGCGCATTTGAATGGTCGTTCCACTCGGGAACAGTGCCAAGATGAGGCGTTGAAACACGAGGCTCGAGTCCCGCGCCTTATTACTTCTTTTTCTCTCTTTCTGTTGCACGTGAGTGAACTCTTCGAGCTCCGAAATTAGATTGCCCTTCCTGCCTGTTTCGTCAGCGTTTGTAACCCGTGCCGAAGCGCGCGCCTGTGTATTGTGTACAAACGGCGAGACGCGCGTGCGTTGCGGGAAGTGAGCCCTCGCTGTGCCGCTGCGGGCAACCTTGCTGCCTCCCATCATTGCGATGTCGAGCATACATACTTAGAACAGCGCCAAAAACCAAGACAAAGGAAAGAGCCAGGTATACGACAGAACCGCGATATCAATCGACGTTTATTTTTTAAACGTATCAAGTTTACAATACCCTTAAAATGATTTAAACGTTAATTAATTGGTCCTATCGTACTCTTCTATATTCTTTGTCTAATTACGAACTGTTAACAACTTGCCCCCTTCACCACCATCTTAACGATATCAACCACGTGAAGCGTACTTGCTACGCAGTGGCGTCTCGGCGTAATTCGCGCTATGCAATGAACAACGTAACGCAACTCAGTTTAGCGAAATCGTTTTCCAACGCGATGCATTATGTTCCGTTATCACGGCTGTAGTGCGTTGCGTCTGGCTCCGCACTCACTGTCAGCTATATACGCAATGAAAAGATTTCCGGCTTGATTACAGCGAGGCGCGACCTCGGTACGCTAAAATTCCGAAGTAGCGGTGTTGGAACCGGTGAGGGTGGTGACATGGTGGAGAGGGGGTAATCTTCTCAGTGATGATTGCTTCCGCAATCATCACTGCCGATAGGGATGATACCGAAGGCACAACACCGTTCATGTCAATCACGATGCGCGTAAAGGGGTAACGGTAGAATAGCACCGTTATAAATGACCCCGGCCGAGGACTGAGCGTGGAAGTTATGGCGTCCGTTGAGCCTATTCACGACAGCTCAAGGTAATTCGAGCGTTAGCGAATCAGAACGTGCAGTGCGGTTCAGATGTACTCGCGAACTTTGGTAGACGCAATTTTTGCTACAGATTTTGACAAGTTGTTGGGAGGCCAATGACATGACGCTCCTGTAGTTTACGGTAAAACATTATCATCAGAAATCACATTTGGCTTAAGTAGCAGGATTTCTTGATGGTCTAGTTCACGATCACAGGCGGGACGATATATGGACAGGGAGGCTGTTCGTGTGTTCCTGCTTGGATATCGTCCTGTCAGGTACCGCTGTTCTTTCTGTAACTTTGCTAAATGAAAAACTACGTTGGTACTAAACGAGAGAGAGAGAAAGAGGGGGACAGACAGAGAGAAAGAGAAACATTTATTGTATACTGGTTTCTTGTCCCGGGGATATGCTGCAGGGTTGTGGGAGCGCAATCGAAGGACTAAACGAAAAATGCGTTCCACGCAATGTGTCTCGCGTTGAAAGCACAACCGCTCGCACACGGAGAACGCCGTTTTCTCTCGCCCGAGGACATCGTCGCAAGTATTTTGCAGTCCGAGGAGGGCCGACATTCCGCGCGAGGCACACCGGCCATTTCGGGCGGCGGCATTCAACGTGACGCAATAGCCGCCCGGACTTTCGTCATCACCCACAAGTCGACCAGGAAGGACAGCGTTTGATTACTCGCCTCCATCCCGTCCGGGCCTTCGTGCGCTTTATTTTTCACTTTGCATTCGTCATGGGCGCGGGCGGACGCACGGAACAAGCACAACGCCTGCACCGCGGCTGCCGGTGGAACGAGAGCGAAAAACCTTGAGTCGGCCGGGGCCGGCCCGGAACTGCCATCGATCGTGCGTCATCGGCCTTGGTGGAACGGCAACACTGTATATAAGCGATCCGAGGACGGCGCCCATCGTTCTCCATCGCTCTTCCGCAGCATTGTTAACGGTTCCTCTCGCTGCAGCGGTGCCCAAATAAATTGGGAGGGCGCGAATGCTCAAACGTCTAGAAGTATCGAACCGAGTGTCCTTGCTAGTCGATTCGGTTTTGCTACTCGAATTGGAAACTATATTGATTTGAATACTCTAACCAGCTGAATTATCGATTGGAAGTGTCCTGCTATACGCAACTCTGTTCAAGTGCTCGAATTCTAATGGATGTGATTCGAATACTCGAACCTGACGAATTATCGAATCGAGTGTTCTGCTATTTGATTCATTTGTAATACTCGCATCCGAATCGATTTGTCTCGAGTACGTGCCGAGGTATGGACTCAAGTATTCTGCTATTCGAATTGGTTCAAACGCTCGCATTCAAACGAATTTGATTCGAATACTCGAACGTCTTGAGGTATCAAATCGAGTATACGTTACTTTTCGATTCGGTCCTCGCCTCGATCGAATTATCGGCTGCCGTTTGATTGGTAGATGGCTCGTTGCGCGGAAGACACCACATGGTGAACGAATCAAATAATTGCCATTTGAAATTTCATATATTGACTCAATAAATTTGGCACTGGCAAAGGGGAGGAAGGAGGGCGGTGGAGACGTGAAGAAAAAAAAAATTGAGCACCTCTTCGCTGCCTCCTGCTTCATGGCAAAGATTCGTTTCCGATGCTGTGTTTTGTATGCCCCACATCGAACAGACAGACATTATTTGACGTATGCTGGAATCATGCTTGCCTGATCATCTGCTTGGCATGCTATCCCTCACGATAAAAGTGAAACATAAAGTGACGAATATGTTCACAGAACGTCAGTACACTTTGTACGCAAACAGACACAGTAGCGATTATTGGATTGATTAAATTCAGGAATCAAGGAAGGAATTAATGACGAAAGAATGGCGGTATCATTGAATGATTGATGGAAGGAAGGAAGGAAGGAAGGAAGGACAGAAGGACAGAAGGACAGAAGGACCCATAGCTAGCAGGAGCGTTCTGACGTCAAGAAATCCACCGCAACTTTAATTATTCTGATGAGAACGTCCTCCACAAATAGATAAATAGCTTTACAAAACCCGGCAGGCTTTAACGACCACCCGAAATTGAAAACGACGCTGTACGTGACTGCATGCACTGTCGTCTCAAATAAATAAGTTCTAGGCACCTGTACATATATCTGCGATGAGAAATGTGCTTATTTCCATGGCGCTGGCGACCAACGAGGGTACGAAATTTCCTGGAATATTACGCCATTAATCCAACCATGCTTGCGAAACCAACTAAGTATACATAGAGAGAAATAGAAATTAAACAAAAACAGAAATTTGTAAAATGATACAGTATACTC
Source organism: Dermacentor silvarum (assembly GCF_013339745.2). Taxonomy (NCBI): domain Eukaryota; kingdom Metazoa; phylum Arthropoda; class Arachnida; order Ixodida; family Ixodidae; genus Dermacentor; species Dermacentor silvarum. Next base: position 183,070,396 of record NC_051155.1, on the reverse strand, counting down.
TGGAAAGGTGCTCGTATCGTGGAAGGGCAAACGTGAGAAAGAACATGTCTCTCTCTTTCTCTCTCTCTTCGAGGTCTCGCAGGAATTCGGGCAAATAACGGTGCTCTTAAGCCTCGTATGCGAAAACGAACGGCCTCTATACATTTCCCGAGCAAAGAGCTAATGGCATGCGCTGACAATTACCGATAATTAGCCTCGGTTTCAGCAGCAGGCTTCTCGAAATTGGATGAGTGAAAATTGAGTCTTTGCTCCATTGTATCAAGACCCAGTGCTTCGAGGTCTCGCCCGTCACCGTAAATTCAATCATACCGTGAGCCGATTAGTGAACGCAGATATCAATATATAGGAGGTCTTAATTCCTTGAACGTGAGTTCGAAGTATATACCCGAAACGTGATTAGCATCAGCCGGAGGTACAGCCGGATATGTCGACGCTTAAACATTTCGTGCAATTTATCGGCCAGCACTATGGCCGGGATGCAGAGCGCTCTCTGTAAGTGATTCTACTTCTTATCGTACAGCACGCGATGTCTTCGACTTCATGCGGCCGTCCTCACGACTGATAAGCCGTCGCGAGAGGATCCCTACAAAGCGGCATCTCTCTCAGCTTCGTGGGGGCTTTTTCGAAAAGTGATTTAAATTGTTCGCCAAGTGTGGGCGAAGTAATACAAGTTCTATAAGCGCCAACACATGCAGAAGAGTTACAAGCGATACTTCCAGATTTTTGTCGATCGTCTGCGCATATATAGCTTCCTCCTCGCTTTCCCTTTCCTGTCAAGCGTATATATATATACGTTTTCAAATCAAATCAATATATATATAATAATAATAATAATAATAATAATAATAATAATAATAATAATAATAATAATAATAATAATAATAATAATAATAATAATAATAATAATAATAATAATAATGTAGCTGACGTCACCAGCTACCGGACGTGAAACGCGCGGTCAGAATGCGGTGCTCCGATTATAGCAGAACACGCGTGACCCATGCGTTCACGTACTGATATGTAATCGCTTAAAGATACCACACGACTTCGTGCTCAGACATGTAAAAGTCATTACGTGGTTGTGCGTGCTGTTCGTACCGATGACCATAGGTCCGCGAACTCACCCATGAGTCGACTCATACTCATAGCCCGGCTGAGTATAGAATTTTGGTGAGTATGAGTCAGAGTGAGCGTGGCTGAGCAGAACTAGGATGAGTCCGATTGAAGCCCTATATAGAAATTTAATTTGTAAGTGAGTACGAGTGAGCCGGGTGACTAATGACCCGGCTGGTCGCCTTGCCCGCTGGATACCTATACGTTACACTATAAGAAATCAGTTTTTAATTAAGCACTTGAGCCCCACACTATGGTCATATAGCAGTGTAAAGCGAAACCTGAACCATAGAAATTACTTTTGTGGCTGCGGCGTTGCGCTCCTGAGCGCTAGGTCCCGGGTTCGATTCCCCGTAGCGCCAGCCACATTCCAACGTGGGCTATAGATGCAAAAACGCTCGTTAACCGTGCATTGCAAGCACGTTTAAGAGCCCTAAGTCGTCAAAATTTACGCGGTTGCTTCCGGCACGACGTCTCTCATAACCGAATGGGCAGTTTCCTGGCGTCAAACCCCAAAATTAAAAGTTTTCCATTCGCTTCATCTTTGACCATGCACAGAGTCTAGAATGCGACGAGCACCCACTGTAGAGTCCACGTATCCGGATGATGGTGCTCTGCCGCCTCAAACGAGGTCACTTAATCGATTTTAACTCGCATCTACCACATTCAGATGAGAGAGGAGTGAAAAAAAAAACGTATATTAGGTGGGCGATTACCAAATTTCTCGTATACAAATAGTCAGTACTGAATATCGAATCGAATATTGAATAGTCGAACGCAAAGGCATATACGTATTTACAGCAGGACTACTTATTTCTGTATAATTAGGTACTACATATGTATTGACTAGTCCAAGAGAGACAGCTATCAGGGACAAAGAATGCGTTTTGAACGTAAAGTCACTAATTGTCAATCAAGAACGTCCAGAATAGCCTCTCAACATCTTCAGAGCCTGTTTGCAAACGAGCTTTCCGAGAATGAATGGCTGCCTTATGGAATGGAGCTTTACAGAAACACTAAATAAATGGTTGCCGATAAACGATGTGTTGTAAAAAAAAAAAAAAAAAAAAAACGAGAAAGCTGCTGAAGGATTTGCGTGCCGTTAACACGTGTAAAAGGGCTCATTGCGCGGAAGACATCACATGGTCATAGTGCAAAAAATGCAAATGCTACAAGACTCGACGGCCGAAGATACAAGTAAAACACACAGGTTGTCACGTAAGGTTCCACCGCGCAGCTAAACCCAAAATTTGCATTATCCATTTTGTTTGTACACTCCTCTGAAAACTTTTGTCGTTGTTTTACTTCTGATAATTTGCGACACTTTGCTTATCATTTGTGGCGAAATATCTGGTTAGTTCCTAGTATTCGAAAATACCGAATTGTTGTTTTTCGAATACGAGTAGTTGTAACAGTGTGGAATATTCGATTCGTATTCGGATACGAAGTTGTGACCTTGGCGCAGATTCGCCAAGGTCACCGCCAAGGGCACGCCAAGGGCACCGCCAACATAGACAGCTAAGGATTTCGCCTTAATAAAGACCGCTCATACAACAGGTGCTCTTATGAGTTCAAAAATAATCCAGAACCCTCCAGCGCTGCTTCTCTTATAGTCGCTGTAGTGACGTGTTGACTCGGGTTAGTTGGTTAGGTTCTGTGCAGAAGACAGAGCGAAATGCATCTCCTCTTTCTTCCGTGTAATTAGCCTTCTTCTTCTTTTTCGATGTGGTATGAACGATTAGTTTTCGGCCGCTAGTCAACGTGAAAGGTAACACCAGAGCCTTGACTAAGAGCTAATACAGTAGTGAGTCAGGTTTTGAATGTATACCCATTAGCAATCACTAACTGAGTGCAGATTACGGGTTATCTATACCATACGATACTGCAATGCGTTACAAGGGGGCGGCACAGCGCGCCAGTGCTCGGATAAAGCCGCTTTCCGGCACGATGCAACGAGCTTTTCAGCGCGACGAAAACAACCTTTTTTCTGTATATTGCGTGCACAGTGAATTTAGTATATAGCGTTGTCAAGCAAGCACGCCATTCATGACCCAGCTCTTTTAATCCTCTCGCCTCTCCCCGTTACAAGTATAACAGCGTGCCACCGCGAGTAATGGTGTCTACGGTGACACTTGTTTAAGAAGGGGGGTGGGGGGGGGGGGGGGGGGGGAGGTTGTCGTGGCCCAATAGGTGCACGCCGGGGCGGTGGGGTTGGGTGTAAAGCAACGCCGCGGATTCCCGGGAAAATGTCACGCCGCTTCTGCGGGCGAGGCGCGCACTCCAGCAGCGTGTCTCAGTCCACCCTTTCCTCCCACTTCTCCCGTCCATCCCCGCTCGGACTCCGCTGTGTCCGAGAAGGGTATGTGTGTGCGTTCCGCCCCGTTTACACGGGCTTAACGGAAGGTGATATCCAGTGGCTCCTGAAAATAGGAACTGATGACGGCGGTGTTGTTTGCGTCTCCCCGTCTCTGCGGCCGGCGGCTCCCGGAAAGCGACAGGCAGCTAGAGCAGCAGCAGCAGCAGCTAGATAGCTGGCTCCGCGAATTTGCGCTGCGCAGCGCGTGGGATGGGACGGGAGGAGATGAATGCGGCGCGGCGCTGCGGAAGCAGAACGGGCCGGCCGCACAAACAACGTCGCAGCGGCGGCGCACACGTGCGCTCGCACCTCGTCCAACTCCTCCCTCCCTCCAACCATGACGCACTCCACCCTGTTCGCAGCCCTCTTGTATGGAGTGCTCGGAACGCGCGCGCTGTTTTGCCGCAGTGATTCAGGGAAAACTGCACGAGGAGGCATGCAGCATACGTGTCTTCTCCCCCGTTTTCTAACTGCGTCAGAGCGAGCCGGCTAGACGAGTGGTACGCAGGAGGAGATTTGTGTAACGTTGTCACGGGAGAGCATGTCATTTCACGTAAATGTGTGCGCGCTTAATTAAACTTTATAAAATCACCGAGAGCCGGAATGAGAGAGAGAAAGTTAGGGAAGGCAATCAGGGCGCGCTTCCGGTTTGCTATGCAACAGGGGAAACGGGCAATAAGGGGCAGGCACTGACGTCAGCGAGGCCGCCATATTGTTTTACAGCCGGCCCGGCATAAAGCTACACGTTATCTCGATTCGCTTATATCCAGCAGCACAATGGAAAATAGGACAGCAATATGGTGTGTGTGACGTCATGTAAGTGCTCCCTATAACTATCAATAAGCTGTTGCTCTCGCTCAATTAAATTCCTGTTAAATGTCCCCGCGCGTCTTATATTTAGCTCAGACTTGTTACCATAATCGGAACGGGCTCACAAGTGCTGAGTATGCATGTTGCAACCACTAGGCTCGCATACACAAATGCGCAAAGGGCGTACTGCAGCATCGGATTATCCGCCAAAATGAAGCTGGGATGGAATGGACCAATGTCACCCGACTCGGAGCGTACATGCGGGCCTGTCATACTGGCCACATGATGCCCCGGTGGTCCTGGTCGCACTTTCGTGGTGCTTGGTACCATTAATGACGGTGATGATGGTTATACTCTATTCCGAAAATGGCACAAACCCATTATGTGGCATATATATAGAGAGAGACTAAGAATGGTGTGGTATCACGAGAACGAAAAGATAAAGGAAAATACAAAAGAAACCATTTATAAGTGAATTGAATTAATGCAACATCTACTCATCCTCGCAAAATAAGAATGTTGCAGAACAAAAGAGTGTTTTCTTATTCTTATGAGGGTATTTTGATACAGACATACCTCCTCAACCCTACAGTTTTAGTGCGACGCGCACTGAATCTTCAGACTGTGAGCTGCGCCACATGCATGAATCTATAAAGCGTATGATGCATGCGACTGCCCTTGATACGTGGGAGAGTGACTGTATTTTACTGATGCTCTTGCCCGTCTCGGCAGACAACCATTGTCAGAGGACGTTATATTGGGCCCTTTGGGCGACTGTAAATCTAGTAAATCTAGCAAGCACTTTGCAGAATATGCAAGTTCCTTGCTTTAGCCAGAGGAATCCAACAGCAAATAAAAGGCCTAATAATTATAATAATAACGACACCAAGGATGATGACGAGGTTTATTTCTGCAGCGTTTTACTCAAGGTAATCTAAGAGTGAATGAATAAATACAAGACAGTGATAGAGTGTTTTTGTTAAGCAGGAAAATTTGACCTCAAGCCACCTCCTGAATTGTAATGACAATGTGAACAGAGCACTGAAGGTACACGTTGGACTGGTGGGGCTGGACGCGTGGGGGGGAGGTAGCTCGGCCTCAGGGGGGGGGGGGGTTACAACACCCGAAACTGCCCCCCCCCCCCCCCGTCGGTGCACCACTGGGTGGCGCAGAGGATCCAATCCTCATTGTGGCCACTTTTCTTTTTAGGTAGATGAGGATGACGTAAGTTGTGTGCCGTTTTTATGTCACAGCTTTCTAAAGGCGGCGGGGTTGCACAATGAGCCAAGTAATGCTCTCACATTAAAAACAAAACTATGTGCTTTGAACTATAGTCCATTCCGCCCGCTGATGGCTAGCACTGCTGGAACATTTTTACAGCAGGCGGCGGCGTAATTAAACTTCGCCCTGAGCTTCTACAAAAAAAAAAGAAAATCTACCTTAAAAAAGGCACCATCCTATGCAAGCCTTGGCGGCGAATGCGGGCGGAGCATACGCGACTAGAATAGGAGCTAGAATATATCGACAGTGCCTACCGTTGTTTGCAAACATGGTGCAGGTCCTTACAGTAACTCTAGTCTGGAGTAGCGAAACTGCACCTAAATTGCCACTGGCTGCGACGCCACGTCACGAGCATGCCTCAACGCAGTTCCCATTGGCTGCGACGCCACGTCACATCCGCGCCTCGACGGAGCAGAGTGGGCGAAAGGGAACACCTGCTGGCGCGCCAGGCCTTGCGTGAGGGGAGAGGGCATCGCCGTGACGCCACGTCACCCTCTCGGAAGTCGTTCCTTGTCCGGGCAATACGCTATCGCCGGCGTTCTAACTTCGCCTCGGTAATCACTGTGAAGAAATTAATGTATAACGAAGTAAGGTGAGCGGCTTTGGTAGCAATATGAATTGTAGTAAACATGAGCTGATTAAGTAAGCAGGTGTGCTGCGGCGTAAGTAGACCGACATGAAGAGAGACTCGATGACCACGAGAAGGCGCGTGTGAAACGGTGGTGTTGATGAGAAGCGCTTCCCGTGGGCAGCGCGTGCGAAGGGACACACCTGTAGCGCTGCACTGCCGATCCGGGCAGTATTGCGTGTGTAGCGTGCGTTGGAAAATGTGGCCCGACTATTACGAACTGAATGAACAAGCGTGGTGTGAGCGCGCACAAACACGAAGAGATCACACTACTGAATGACAGCAGACAACGACTGTCAAAACGCTGGCAGCAAGCATACGCCGCAGCGGGCGAAGGTACGTGCGGTCTATCGCTTCAACGGAAACTGAACTGCGAATGCACGGCGCTTAAAGGTCAGAGCCGTGTGGAGATAAGAGACGGTGCGAGCGAGCGACGAGCGCGGTTGTTGGCAGATTAAAAAAAACGTAATAAATTCGAAAGGAAAATCGTTGACGGTAGTGAGTTTCGAACCTTTAGCGCCCCCACGCACAGAAGCCAAGTGTCTTACGCACTGGCCTAAACCAGCTACAAGCGTCTCAACGTGCTCGCTTGTACGCGAGGAGTTCATAACTCCAAATACTGCTCAGCGGCGTTCAATTGGGCATTAATGCTTTCGCATTCACTACTTGCTTAGGTGTCATCGGATTTTTTTTTTTTTTTGCTTTCCGCACTGATCGTCAAACGTTTAACAACCGGAGGAACATGTTCACTTTATGAAATGTAATTCTCGTCATCCAAGTGGTCGCCGCATAACTTTCCGCGAGACGACGTAAACGCTTACCTTTTAGTCGATGTTCCCAATTCATACGTTGAACCGGCAGTTCGAGCGGTGAACCCAACCACGCGCTCAACCTTTGTGTTATATAGACCTCTAGAAACGCTTCGCCGACGTGAGGCCTCTCATATCACATACGGGAAATGAACGGACAAATGAATGAACGAATGAGTGAATGAGTGTGATAATATATATATATATATATATATATATATATATATATATATATATATATATATATATATATATATATATAATGAAACGGGGTCAGGTGCCATGCTAACGATCGAGCGGGTGAACACTAAAAGGGACTCAGTTTCCGCGGCGCTCGAAACCCTGCAAAACATATGCAAAAAAAAAAAAAAGAAAACATGCGCTCACATGAAATTATTGGGTAAGTGGCACATGTCACATCGTGTGCATATACCGCTGGATCATGAACCTGCGCAGTGTATCAGCGAATGTCTAAGGTGTGCTACGGAAGCCTTCTTTTTTTTTTTTTTTTTTGTACACGAGAAGTTCACCGTCGCGGTTTCTTAATGTCGAGGATACGCACAACAGCACCGCCATTTATCTCTCTATCGTCTCCTTATCATGCCCATTTCCACCTGTCTACGCATATCTACTGTATACATACGCTTATGCAATCTCAAGTAAATAACGCAGAGGTCCACTTCTGCTTCGTATACTCAGACGATCTTGTCTGAATCCCTCCTGCAACAACGCAGCATTACCCGCCGTGGTGGCTTATTAGAGGTTATGGTGCTGCGCTACTAAGCACGAGGTCGCGCGTTCGAATCCCAGCCGCGGCGGCCGCATATCGATGGTTGCGAAATGCGAAAAGGTCCTTGTGCCGCGCATTGGGTGCACGTTAAGGACCCCCAGCTGGTCAAAATTAATCCGGAGTCCCCCACTATACGGCGTGCCTCGTAATCGTATCGTGGTTCTGGCACGTAAAACCACATAATTTCTTTAACGCAACATTTAAACGTATTCTTTGTCGCACAGAAAGGGGGAAAAAAAGAAAGAAAAAAACCTATGAATAAGCGAGGAGCGGTTCGAGTGAGCTAAAATATTCTATCTCACTGTAGCGCTGCCTCGAATTCAGTCGGCAAAAAACCGCCGCGTTTTCACCATTGCCTTGGATATGCCGAAATATAGCAGACAGTTGCGTGCTCGCGTCCGGCATCGCCGCATGCAATTGAAGAGCAAAATGGTGCTATAGCGACGGCGATCGACGGTACGCGACAGGCAGTATATCAGAAGCCGTAGCGGAAACGGTAGAACGGCGGGTAACGCTACGCTAAAATACTCTGAGTGCACTCACACTATACGTTAGGAAGTTCAGTCGTCGCGGTGCCGCACTTCCTGTCATAACATAAATATAACGTATGCGGCAGTCCAGCCGGTAGAGTGACGTCAGGTAAAATCGGTGGTAAATTTTCTCTCTCCCCCCCCTCCCCCCCTCCTCCACGCTTCGTTTGATGACTTTCCAATCGACCGCGGAGTACATACAAGGCCACACATAATGTACACACCGGAGTTCCTCATTTTCTGGCTCATCACTTCCGCCTGTCCTGTCGATCATAACACGGCGCGCGCGGACACTTTCACGCATGGGCATCATCCAATTACGGCCCATCGCTCCCGCAAAAGTGGTGGAAGCGCGAAAAGATATTCTTCCTAAACGCGCTGCCGTCAACAAATCAGCGAGACAGAAGCGGGCTGAAAAAAGAGACGAGGCGATAAAATAACAAGGGGCGTGGAAGAAAGAGAAGTGGCGTACAGCAACCGCCAACAATCTGTTTCGCTCGCTACAACCGACACTCCGCGATAGAAAAGGAGTGAATGAACGAGAAAGCGTTTTTCTGCTTCGCCTTTTTAGCGCGAAAGGAGGTTTTTTGCTCGAACATATACCGCAAACGCCGCTCCAAACAACGCCCTCCGCCGCCGCGCTTACAAGCTTCACCAACCCGCGCCTTCTCTCGCTCGTTCCGTTATCTTGACTGGAATGAGGGCGATAAGCGAGGCGGCGCGCGGTTTTTCCTCGGCGTGGAAAAAGACCGGAATGGAAAATCGACCGGCGACCGTAGGAGAAACGCGTGGTCGGCGTGTTTGCGGTTTGTGCATGCCTAAGTATATATAGACGGACGCTTCTCTCTTTCTCTCTCTGTCCGTGTGTGTCTGGTATGTCGGTGTATTCTCTGCAGGCGGTGTCGCTTAAAGTGCGGTGGCGGATGGAGCAAGCTGAGAGGATGGAGAGAGAGAGAGAGTAAACTTTAAGGGGAAAAGGCAAAAAAAAAAAAAAAGGAAAATGTGGGTGGAGCCCCTATAGTCCAGGGCCCCACTCGCTTGAGCGGCTCGCTGGGCTTGTGGGGCCCTGGAATAGGGGCTCCACCCACATTGGATGGAGCGCGCCGTAAATATGAACAAACCAATGAATCGCACGCGCGCGGCCGAGCAAACGCGAAGCCAATAGCTTTGCGCGCTCGTTCGGCTTTCCCACACAACGAGCGGATGCCATCGCGAGAGTGGCAGTTGCAAATAGTACCTTGACGGATGGCGTTGTTGTGAACGCGATCTGTGAGCGTTGACTGAACGGTGAGATAGTATAATGTCTTCATGCTTTATGACGAAGTGTGGGTATGCGAAATTATATGCATGGGACTTCGCACTGCCTGTCAGATCATTCTTGAACAATGACTAAACCATTCTTATAAATTATGCCTCCCTCCAAACTTCGATATGCACACTTCAACGCACGTAAAAGGCACCTGCGCGAGTGTATAACTCGGATCGATGAACGTGTGGGTAAATTTTCTCGAGTTTTCGGCCGTGTACGGAAATAACTCAGCTTGCTGAGTAATACACCATATCGGACATCATTTAGTGGGTATTTACGCTTTAGGCCGGCGCTTTATTATTATTTTTTTTTGTACAGCATATAAGCGTGCATTGCGTTTCCCATGTTTTCACTGTACGGAAAAACCTGTATACAGTACGCAATATTCTCTGCGAAGCAACGTGTTGACCAAGCGTCAATAAGCCACCAAACGTCCGATATGATATATTAACTGAGCAAACTTTTCCTTCTATACAGCTAGATAGCGCAGGTCTGCAACTGCGTGCTTCGACCGCATGACATATGTATAGTTAATGGAGGCTGCATCTGGCTTTGGTGTTATTTCAGCAGCATGCAGCCTGCAAATACACAACTTGTTCATTCTCTGTATGGGGCGACTTACGGCGGCCCCGGCCTTAGGCGTCCCGGCCCCTTAGAGTGTGTGACGAAGCTAACGTTAGCGAAGCTCTTCAACGAAAAAAAAAAAAAAAAAAAACGTTACTGCAAAAACACGGTGCAAAACACGATGTTAAGAACTACGGCGTTCGGTCGTCATTGGTCTGACAACCGAGCAACGTAGGTTTGAATATTGAATATCTTGCACCGTCTTCTTTCAATGTTTTCTCTCTCTCTCTATTTTTTTTTCGTTGCAGAGCTTGGCTAACGCTAGCTGGGCCACTATGTATGTATATATGACATGAATACAAGCCGCGGGTGTAGTCGGCGATAGTATGCATGGTGATAAGATGGTCCGGACCGTTGATGTGTTCAGAGCACGGTGTAAGAAATATACTTCGGTGTTGACACTGCGGCCCAACGGCGCGGACAGATCGTGTTCGCTGTAGCCACGCCCCATCGGCCCCTGAGCCGCAGCGCCCCCTCACGCACCTGCGTCTGGCGCATGTGCCACAGCTACACCGTGGCTGTGGCACATGGGCCGGCCGAAGCTGCGTGGGGCCGGGTAGAGCCGTTTTTTCACGGGCTCGGGCCGGGCTCGGGCACGGCGTGTGCTTTTTGACCCGGGCCCGGGCCGGGCTTTCTGGTGGTGCGCATGTAACGTGCAGCGAGTTATTCTCGGGCGTCTCAACTCTGAAAAACATGTGTTTTTCGGTCTTGGGCCGGTCTTGGGCCGGGCTCGGGCCGGGCTCGGGCCTAAGGTAAAGTGGTGGCGGGCCGGGCCGGGCGGGTAACGTAGATTATTTCCGGGCCCGGGCCGGGCCCGGGTCTCGCCATAAAAGATTATTTCCGGGGCCCGGGCTTTCGGGTAAGCCCGAGCCCGTGCAGTGCTCTAATTTGTATACGGCCGATCGTTTCGAGTTGTGACAGGTCACCATTCATTGTGCTGGCTCGCCAATCTGAAGGATCCCTCTGGCCGTCTTGCACGCTGGAGTCTTCGCTTGCAAGAATACGACATGATGATAGTGTTCAAGTCCGGGCGTAAACACACCGACGCCGACTGCCTGTCGCGTGCTCCACTTCAACCGTCGTCATTCGATGTTGATGAAGAGGACGCATTTCTTTCCATTGTCACAGTGTCAGACATCAGCAAGTAACAGCGCGATGATTTAGAACTCCGGCCTCTCATCGACTGTATACCTTGAGAACCGTCTACCAGAGCCGCCTCGGGCGTCCTCTACAAATTGGGTTTTCACTCAACCGCAACCACCTGCCTCCTTGTAGTGCCGTCCGCACTACGTGACAACATCCTGCGGGCCTCTCACGACGAGCCATCTTCTTTGTACACGACCTTCTTTGTACATGACATCGTACTCCGCCACGGTGCTCCAACAGTGGTTATAACCGACCGGGGCACAGCATTTATAGCGCAGCTCACGGAAGATATCATACATCTCAGTGGTACTGTTCACCGCAAAGCCACTGCTTACCATCCCCAGACGAATGGGCTAACAGAAAGGCTCAACAAAATGATCGCTGATATGATTTCCATGTATGTTGACGTCGACCACAAAAACTGTGACGACGTTCTCCCATATGTTACGTTTGCGTATAATACTGCCGTTTAAGAAACTACCGGCTTCACCCCTTTTCGCTTGGTGCATGGCCGGGAAGCTGTAACAACGTTGGACGCAATGCTTTTACCCACCCACTGTTCTAATGTTGTCACTGATGCTGTAGAATTCGCTCGATGCGCCGAAGAGGCGTGCCAGCTCGCACGAATGCATATCCGCTACCAACAGCACAACGACGCCGACCGATACAATCTTCGTGACCGAGACGTCACTTATCAACCTGGTGACAAAGTATGGGTGTGGACACCGATCCGCCAGCGTGGTCGGTTGGAGAAACTTTTGCGCCGCTACTTTGGACCCTATAGGATCGTTCAACGAGTCGGCGACGTCACATACGAAGTGATTCCTGAAGTAGAAGGCACCACTCGCCGTCCCCGATGCCCACGCCTGTCCGATGTCGTTCACGTCTCTCGGTTGAAGCTCTACTACTCCCGCTGACCGCAACGCTCTACACCTTTCTCACCATCTACGTATTACTTAACAGAATCACTGTGGCACCCCCCCCCCCCCCCCCCCCCCCCCAGTGCATAAATGTTCCGCATCGAGACGATGCTTCGGAAGGGGGGTAATGTCACGACCTTGACTCGACTGAAAGCCACTCGGTGCAATTCCATGCTAGGAATGTTGGGTTGCTCTCCGAAGAAGACAACGACGAAGGTGCCAGGACATCTCCATAAAAGTTCTATAGCATCGACCGAAGTCTTTTGTGGTTTTGTCTGTGACAATATCGATTATCCGGCCGACGGTAGACGAGACGAATCCCTATCACAAAAATTGCTTATGACACATATACCACTTATCTAAAACCTCGTATTATCATACGAAAACACATGTCAGAAACATGCGATATGAAATTATTGGCTAAGTGACATATGATAAGTGACATAAGTGACATTTTTTTTTTAAATAGGGGAACCTCGGGTAGCTATTCACATAACCGCGAAACTGAATCGTGAACCTGCGCACTATCCACGAATATGCAACCTGTGCTACGGAACTCCTTTTTGTACTGCGAGAAAATCACCGTCGCAGTTTCTTAATGTCGGGCATACGCACAATAGCACCGCAATTTATCTCCCTATCGTCTCCTTCTTTTACGCATTTCCACCTGTCTACGCATATCTGCTATACCTGATTTACGCAGTCCCGAATAAATAATACAGAGGTTCGCTTCTGATTTCAACTCAGCCCTGCCGGCCTTGTCTGAATCCACCCTGCAACAACTCAACATTGAAGGGTTATCGCATTAAAAAAACCTAAGGAAAAGCAAAGCGCGGTCGCGAGCAGTCGAAAAAAAAAAAAAAAAAGAACCGCCGCGTTTTCACCATTACACGCAGATTGATTCCCATTAGTTGCGACCCGAGATCGGCCTTGTATCGTTTCCCTTCCGTCCGCTGCCCGTCTCGCGATAATCGACTCCCGTCGACGACCGAGCGAAGCGGAAAGTGGCACGCCAGGCAGTGCGCGCGCGTGCACGGCAGGGAGGGCGGCCCCGTAAACACCCAACACGCAGAAGACGGAACCGCGCCTACGACGCTAACGGCAAGCGTAAACAAACGTACCCCGGTTCCTGCGGCGCGATTCAGCTTTCTCCTCCGCTCGCAAAAAAGAGGGGGGGCCCTCGTTCGCCGTCCGCAATGCGTCAAAAGGCGTACGGGGCCACAGCGCTGGCGCTCGGGGTCGCGGCGAAAGGGAGAGCGGAAATGGGAGTGTAGGGACGGCAACCGCAAAGGGAACGGCACGGAGGGCTGTTGTTCGGACGAGAAGAAAGCTTCGCCACCCCGCTCCCTAGTCCACCTCACTCCTCGCCGCGTCTTCCCGTTTGGAGGAGAAAGAACGACACAATGGCTAGAAAGAAATCGGCACAGGCGAGAGAAGAATTGCGGGAGTGTCTGTCCTCCCAGGCCAGGAGATTGAAAACCTCGCTACTGGACCACAGCGACGGCAAGCCTTGCGTGACAGCGAGGCACGGCGGCCACTCGCCCACCCACCCGTAGGACAGACGCCGTCGCCCGGGCGGGCGAAATCTTCCACCACGTCGTCTTCGGGCGAACTACTAAACGGCGAGAAAAAAGGCGGGAACGCGCGCCGCGGAAGACGGGGGCGAGAGAAGACGCGCGGAGCAGAGGAGAGAAGAGACGGAACGGGGAAAGCGGGGGGGTTGTTTTTCTTCGCGGCGGAACAATGTATCGTCGCGCAGGAGCGCCCTCACCTGCCTATTATTATTTTGTTTGGATGCCGGGGCAGTTCGCTCGCTACAGTGGGTCGGTCGGGTGGCTTTTGAGCTACGCGACGTGTTGGCGGCTTGCCTGCGAACGCCTTTTTCTGGCATCGGCAGGTCTTGAGGAAAGAGCGGCCTCGCTGACGGCATTTGCGTTTGCGTGGTTAACACAAGTTTCGCTAGAGAGTAAACAGAGGCTTCGCAATGAAAGCATAATGCGTAGAGCGCTTCATACGGTTCGTGCTTTTTGAATACGATGCGTCAGAAATGCGGAGATAATGACCTTTCACGAACACCGCACTTAAAAGAAAGCGAGAGAAGTGTGGCACTGCGCAGCACGTTCGCTAGCCTGTCAACAAGCGGCCCGGATGAGATTGCTTTCGTCTTCTCGCTACGTGAAACCGTAATGATCGCGCGCCGCGTTCAAGTGCCCAGTGCGCTGCTGCGACACTTGCAAGCTCTTGTAGGGGCGATCTTCAAAGTTACGAAGCTCGAGCTTGCCGTAAACACCCAACTCTAGTCCTCACGCCTTTTATAGTCTTCCTTTCTTTGCAAAGAGGAATGCGCGCACTCGTTCAAATAAGACCTCAGCAGTGGGAGAGGCACTTGAAGCAAAGACAAGCAAGATGGCGAAGCAAGGAAGCAAGCGAAGCTGCTGGCAGCGGTAACCTGCGCGCCGCCGGCGAATTGAGGTTCCCTTTCACTCCCACCTCGCGCGAAGGAAAGCTAAAAGTATGCAAAGAAAATGAAGGAGCGCCTGAATACGGCCGCCCTTCGCAGAGCAGGACGACGACGGAGGGAGCAGCACTCCGCGAGTCGCGCACTGTAGGAACAGACAGAAACGAAAACAAGAAATCTAAAGTTGGAGGGAGGGTAAGGAGAAAGAGACGTACGCACGCCGCGTCACGTGCTCTCGGCGCCGAACGTAAACAAGGTCCTCTCTCGTCCCCTTTCCCATCTTTAGGGGTTGTTTTTGTCGGAGCGCCCTCCTTTCCCGCTAAGCTCCCTGGTCGCTTTTTTTTTCCCCTCCTCTCTCGCTTTTCCGTCGTCGCGCTTGCAGGCGGCGGCACGCAGGCCGACCGACGGCGCTTTCAGAGGGGGTTGAACCCAGGAGTCACGTGAGCTTCCTAGGGAGCGCTCTAACTAGGGACAACTGCGCCGCAAATAATCGCGCCGGCTGCGCGCTTCAAAGCCTAGGGAAGGACGAGGACTGCTAGGTACCTGACGGTTGCAGAAAGGACGCTTGCGCGAAAACACGGCGGCGGAGTGGAGAGGAGGAAAAAAAAAGAATAATAACAAATGAAAAAAGAATGCAGTCGATGGCGAGAGCGAAAAGAAGTCAAGATGGCGGTGGATGGCCTCCCCTCTCCCTAGTCTCTCCCCCTCCGGCGTCCGCCCCAGGAATGAGGTAACCTAGATCGGCGGGTCTGTTTTGATGCGGGCTGTGCGCTCGGGGAGGCAGGCGGCCGTACGCGCTCTACGACGTGCAGCGTCTGGGAATGGCATTGAGTTTCTCGCCGACTTGTTTTGACGCGTCGGAGTCGCCGCGCTAAATTCGCTCTTCCGCACTGCATGCGACTCGCACGTACCGCACGACCTCGTCTGTCCTGTGCGCCAGTGGCGTTGTTCTCTAAGCAGCTCTTTTACACAAGGCCGTGGCTAATTTTAGCCGTTTCACGCACGACATAGAGAGCTCACTTGGGTTGAACAGCTCTGCTATGATGCAAGAAGTGTATTTAACGTCCTCACTTACACCCTGTGTGAAAGTTCGTGAGACCTGCGCACAGAAGAGGCGGCGATGCGTGTCTGTCCTGGAAACGTCTCTTGTGCGATCGAGGACTTGAACGTGGTTCAGAAAAGACGGAATAAGAACGTTATCGCTTTCAAGAACTGCATTACTGAAGCCTTCTCTAATATGTCGTCGAATATCCTGGTAATGTGTTACAAACTTTCAACCGCCGGCACTTGTGGTTGCTTTAATTTAGGAGCCCTAGTCACAAAGCCTTTTCTTAGCATTATGTGTTTGCCCTTGACGGGCAGCTTGGATATTGCAATTGACATCTAATTTGCTATCGCACAGTGACGTCTTGTCGACTAACGCAATCAGTCAGCTCCCGTTCCAATGTAGTCTTGTTTCATACCTTGTCCCTAAACTTTCTATGGCAACATGACCAGGGAAATACTAGCCAAAGGGAATCATTTCGCTCTTTCTTGTTGAAAAACAAATCACCGCTGTCTGGGATTTACCGATGACCCCATCTCAGCAGTATGCTTCAGTTCTATTATAGATAGGTTGCTCAGTTGAACTTGGGGTATTGCGTAATTCATCAAGCTCCACACCCGACTTCCTCGAACTTCAGCGCGAATAAGTGAAACCAGCAACGATATAATAAAGAACACACGCCCTGTGATGCCCTTAATACATAAATATTTCGATAACGGGCTGATTACTACTGGGAAAAAATAAGGACAGTATTAGCCTTTTCACTCTTGCGCCTGGTGAATAGTGCGCCGATGTGACGTCACTGGTTTTAAGGTATATTCGCTCGTTTCGCTATTTCTGCGCAAGAAAACTTTTCAAAATTCAGTAGGTTGCATCGTTGTTTGGCTTTGTGACATAGTGCAATCCTTGCTTATCGATAAACAGATCCTAGTTCCCTGCGGCCGCTGTGAACATCCACGATGTCCCAGACAGCTAT
Source organism: Dermacentor silvarum (assembly GCF_013339745.2). NCBI lineage: Eukaryota > Metazoa > Arthropoda > Arachnida > Ixodida > Ixodidae > Dermacentor > Dermacentor silvarum. Next base: position 183,053,601 of record NC_051155.1, on the reverse strand, counting down.
AGAGCGTGAGCTTAGAAGTGGCTTCACCACACATCTCAATAATTTTCGCGTCTAATTTAGCCTAAAAGAGTACTGAAATTACATTTTCGACTACAAGAAAACAGGCCGATGGGCTAGTTGTTATTGCATTACCTGACGTGCAATGCAAACGGGGCACGCAGGGCGACGAAGGAGACTAAGACATAGCGCTACTAACAACTGATGCCCTGTTTATTTTCTTTTTTTCTTCCTTCTTTCTTTTCCTTTCTTTTATGTGCGTTAAATAAATTTCCACTGCCGTCTCAACACTGGCAAGTGACAGAGTGGCCTAAATCATTCACTATAACACATGTTTCGAAGAACCAATTTCGGTACATGTATATAATAGAAAAGTTGATTCATTTCTTGAAAAACAACTGTTTTATGTCGACGTTTCGGCTGGACACCGACCTAGTTCTCAAAGCTGAAAACGAAATGTAGTCTGTTTACACCAGTTTCCACAGCTTAAGAAGAAAAAAGAGAGAAAGGAAAGCAGGAAAGTGTGTGTGAAAGATAGAGAGAGAGAGAGAGAGTAAAGACTGAAGAGTTTGTTCAGTGGCTATATATATATATATATATATATATATATATATATATATATATATATATATATGAGGTGGATGTGTGGATAGGAGGTGGACGACAATGTCGATGACTCCAGGTCCGGTGTTTCCAGACAACTTTATTACCACATTACAATGTCTTATAGGTGTTTCCCAGTGTTCATACTTGCTAAGTGTGTTCTTTTTTACGTTTGAGAAGGGTTCATGAGTTTCTATACGACTTCGAAAATATGTTACGGCACTCCTTCAACATTCTCCATTAGTGTATCTTCATAAAAATCGCGCACAAACTGAGAAATATTCAAGAGGTGAAGCCGCCCTATACTTCACCTCTGAAACAGAGCCTTGTCGGACGAAGTCCGCACGCAGATCAAGTGTTCTTGCTCTGTTAATTTAAATGCTCGGCTCATGTCGACCAATATCTGTATGGTAAGAGTATCAATTTTACAATCATGGGGAGTGTGTGGAAAGCGCTTCTTTTTCGTGTTTAAACGTGCCCCTCCTAACATGGCCGCGGCCATGTTAGGCCCGGCTTCGTTTTCGGCACATTATTTCCGCACCAGGAAACATTTTTTTTTTCTTTAGCCTCCTCCATTCTAACGCGCGCTCGTCGTATAGACGCACACGTTACAAGGCTGCGGGTGAGCGTGCGTTCTTGCCTATGGCGCGCGCGGCTGGCTATTTGCGTTCGCGTCTCTCGCGGAGTCCGCATTTAGAGTCCTTCATCCTGTTGTCCCGCCGCTGATGAGAGCCATCTGATTCATTCTCAACGACGCGGTATATGCCTACTTAGAAGCGCATCTGCGCGTAGCGGGAGGCCGAAAAACAAGGCGTCAGCGCCAGCGGTTGACTGGAAAGCGGCGCTTTTTCCGCGCCGTGTCCTTGGCATCGTAACGCGGTGCGTCAGGCCGGAACCCGCGATGGCTTTCGAGACTGCGATAAGCGATGACGCTCGCTCGCCGCTCGACGGAATGCTCGCGATATAAAAGGCACCGTGCCATAGTCAAGTCAGGTACGATAACAGACACCGCTTTTTTTTTCTTTCTTTTTTTTGCCAACTGGCGACGAGGAGGGTCACTGCCCTCCGAGGCTATGCAAGTGCGATAATTGCTCGTTAAACCTCCTTTTTGTGCGCACTATACCAGCAAAACAGGAAGCCGGTGTTTTATATATATATATATATATATATATATATATATATATATATATATATATATATATATCTGTGTGTGTCTCACATCCTTCTTTTCTTTTTTTCCCTGATGTTGCAAGTTGGGAGAAACACTGATTGCGACAGGTCTGATTTCAGTTTGCCGGGAATATCGAGACACTGTGGAGTTGCTGGACCTCTTCTGAGTGTGCTTTGGAATAAAATGGTGCATCGCTGTCATTTCACAATGAAGCAGGTAATGTGACTAGATGGCGGTGGTAAGCGTCCTAAACTTCGACGCCCATCTTGCAGGGTAGCAAACCACAAATTTGCTCCTGGTTCACCTCCACGCCTGTCCTCTTTCCTTCTCTAAACGTCGACGAAAATGGTGGTCGCCAAGTCGAAGATAATGTGCGGACATGTTAGGTTGGAATTGCGTTGAGTATAATTAGGGGCATTGTGGAATATTCCCGAAGCCGATTTAACGGCATTTTGGAGCTACGCGGAGATTTCAACAGTGCGTCGTTTCAGAACAATCTGGACAGTATACCTATGCGAAATTTGGTGGCAGTATAAAGAGCGTGTTGACAGGAACACGCGGAAAATGCAATGTCGTGCTTGTGGGTGCCTGCTCTGGGGCATCCAAATGAATTTCTCAAGCTCGCTCTAAGTAGGGTGGTTCTGGACGCTATTTAGGGGCTAAAATGTTTGCCGTTTGCGAACTACTCGGTGTATCAAAGTTAAACTTCGCACGAATGAGGCGTGCGTTGGAGAAACATGCAGCAGTAATTTGTAGGCTATCGGTGCCCTGGGGCGCCGTATGTAATGTTCAGAATGCCGTCGGTCGGAACCTTGAAACCGTGACATAAATCTTATCTAAGGCGTTTGCTTACAGCAACAAATGTACAGTTGTTGCTGAAAGTTAACGTCGCAACAACTTCGCTTGGAACTTCGTGTACACTAATACGGGATACCGTCCTGGTATATATTTTCAACCATTGGTGGCATCTTTCTAACATGAGTATGGAGTTAATTTGAGAGTGATAATTGTGAGCGGTTCATATATCTGCCGGTGCAACACCAATACATGGTCTCGAGTGGCAAGCGGAAAGCGTGCAGGGTGCACGAGGGCAATTAACAAAAAAGTTGGAACTGGGAAACCCGAGATACGTAGTTCTCTGCCGAGAAAACATTCCGAGGCTATAACAGAGCACGTCGGGTGCCACGATCTATTTGTCTCGGAGCGCTCTGTTTCTCTGCAGCAATTTAGGCTGTGATTCTGCAAAGTCGCACGAGGCTGCCGGGATTTTCGCGTTCACAAAGTAATAGAATCTAACAAGATAGGCAGATCAAAACGTAGTATAGTAATATGTTGTTTATTAGAGTAAACAAAATAAATATAGAGAAAAAAGAAGGAATGGATCGAAATTATAGCAAAACTGGTCCACGTTGTCTTTTTACTTATGTGCGTGCGTGTGTTTAAATGTGTACATTTGTATGCGTGCTTGTGTTTGCACGTGCGTTCGCGTGTGTGTTTCGGAGCTTGCGTTTGCATGTGTGCGCGTGTTTGCGTGCGCGCGCTTCACGAACCACTAGTTTTCTGGCGCGCTTCACGAACCATTAGTTTTCTGGCTGTGCTTATATACGTGTGGAGGGCTCGCAGTCTCTGTATACGTTTCGCGTACAAGCATGGTTTAATCGCATAAGGAACATTACGCCGAACAAAACGTCGCCATTACATGAGACACATGGAGAAATTCCGTGCCTTGTTCTTCCGTTTACTTCGACATTACGCTGGCGCCGTACGTGTCATGCAGTTCCCTCGCTTGAGACGTCTGAAGCAATTAAAACGCACATTTAACGCGGACGCCGAGGCGTGCTAAGTATTTACTTTAATAGCGCTTGCGTCAAAATCACCCTTGCTCGCGAACTTCCTCCTGCATCTCAAGGAGAAGGAGGGGGAGGGGGGGAGGGGGGTGTATTCTGTAAGACTCCAATTAGTGGACTCTTACAGTATACCCCCCCCCCCCCCCCAGATGTGCAGTCTAGGCGACCACGCGTCCGCTGTAAGTCAGGTGCTGAAATTGCATTTAGGATAATTAGGCAATAAAACGAGATATTTGGACATATCATGATGTCTCTGCTTGCCTCCCCAAGGTCAGCCCTCTCTCTCTCTCTCTCTCTCTCTATATATATATATATATATATATATATATATATATCTGAGAAAGCTCTCGCGCGACGTCCGTTGCCGTGAAGGTAAACAACCTCCTTCCTCAACAGGGAAAAAATGGGAGTCGGTAAAAGATGTGTTGTAGCTTATTACAATAGCCACAGGCGCGTGATGGGATAGAGGGGCCGGAAAAATACTTCAGCCAACGTTCGTTTAAGTCACCCGTCGTCGTAAACAAAAATACAATCGTCTCCACTTGTGAGGTAAGGAAGCCAGTTTATCAGATGCCAAGTCGGCTTTATTTGTACCACGCGGTTTTCGCTTTTATATGGACGCCGCATGGTGCAGGTATGTCTTGCGATTACGCTCCAGCCATTGCCTCTTTTCCGACTGCAAATTTCTAAAAAAAAATATCTTACATCTCATCTATCGGCGGTCGCGCATAATGGCGCCTTGGCTCTGAAGGTCACATATAAGCGCAGTTCTCGAAGCAAAGGGACGCTATATTGCAACTTATGCGGTGAAACCAGATAACATCGTTCTCTTGCGTTTATACTAATGCTGGTCGGGACATCTGGGCCACACTTGACACATCCCCATGGTTTGCCCATAAATCGAGGAGGTTAATTGTATTTAGTCCTCAATGTGCACCTTCAAAAGCTTCCTACGCGCGTGCTATGTTTAGTGCGAGACCTTAGCGTATATACCGTGTAGACCAAGATGTAAACTGTAGGCCAGTGCGATGTTATAGCTTGCTCAGAGCGAAGATTTGACCTTTGTGGCGGTTTTAGACGTGTGTGAAGCTGTATGTACATATAGTATACTATTGTCTATAAGCGTTTTTATGACAATAAGCGTTCGGCTACATTGAGTGAGCTAGCTGGATGACTCGGTTGGTGCATGCCACATGAAAGCACAATTCAGTGAAGAAAGACACACACAAAGCAGGTAAGATACCGTACATATGCAGAACCCACTTGAGACAGTCTGCTGCAGGCGCAGGTTGTTCGTTTGGGGGCGCCCTTAAAAAAAAAGAAAGAAAAAAAAACTGAGTTTTGTTTCAGAGCCTAGCTGTCCCGTCGCTCTCTAATATCTGTGTAAGCTGCTCTTAAATTACTCTCAGCTGCTAATTCGACTACACGACATCCTTGCTCTCTCCCTAGATACTTGCCATCCTGTAGGGCAGACGGAAATAACACAGTGAGCCGGCATCTGGAGGCTCCAAGAAACATGCCAAGTTAGTTGCTTACTGCTTTGCGGTTTAACTGGAATCGGCTGTCAGTCGAGTCCGTGTTTGCCCCCCTGCCTCTCTTCCCCTTGCGTCGCACTACGCCCGTTCAGCCGCCTTTTCTTTTCAAGGTTAAAAACAAGAATTGCAGCGACCGGCCCCAGAATTCAGGGGGACCACGGGCAACGCAAAACGGAAACGCAAAGCCGTTCCTCCGCGGTCGCTGCACCCGTGCCGTCGTCGCTCCGAAGGTGCCTCACCGCAGAACTCTCTCCTCGGCCTGTCTGGCGAGGCACCGAGCAAGACACCGGTGTCGCGGTGAAGCCTCGGTGCATGGCGGCGGCGGCGGACCGCGGGTTGTTTATTCGCTTGGGGGCCGAGGTTAACAGTCGCCGCCGCCGCCGCCGTCTAATTTAGTAGCTTGGCTGTTCTTGGCGGTGTGCGATGCCTGCTGTGCGCGTGTGTGTGTGAGCCTTCCCGCTGCGTGTTTCCTCTCTCTCTCTCCAGGGCCGCCTGGCCACTCCTGGTGCGAAGCAAAGAGTTGCCGGAAAGGAGGACTGCAGACGTGGAATCAGATATGCGAGCGACCCGCCACTCTCTTGCATTCTTCTTTGGCCCAGCCACTCGCCGCTCCCTCCCGCGCCCTCTCTCCGTCTCGTCTAGCCCTTTCTTCTCCCGCCGCCGCGGACCGCAAGAGAAGCACCGCAAACTCGCGCGGTTCGCGCAGGTCTGCTACACATTCCCTTTATACCTGCTGCTTCTCTCCGTAATTGTGTGCAGCGCCGAAACACGTGGACACGTGTGGTTCTATACTTGCTTTGCTGTGCGTTCTTCTGCCTGCGTGTTGTTTTGTTTCGAAAGATAAAGGAATTCCCACGCACCTGTCGCCAATTCTTCTCGCTGCTCGACTCTGAGCTGCGCCACTAAATTTAAGGGCGAGACACACTGTGAAGTAAACGTTGTGTCGGTCTACGCCGCTATCCAAAATACCTTCCGAAACGCTCTTGTCCGCCCTTTCGACTCTCCAGACGCTCGCCCGGCGGCGCTTACGCGGCGGAAAGTAGTCCCTTCGCCATTCGGACAGCCGACAGCATCATTTACCGTCGCTTCGTGGCCTCGCCATAAGTCACACACGTGTCGTCCTTTCGAAGGCTACCACTGTGCGCGGCCTCTTTTGCTCGAAATAGATGCCGCGGAGACGACTCGGAGCAAAGCGACGTCGTGTGCAAGGTCTGAGCATGCGCTCTCACCTCGCGGCACCACTCCCCGCCTTCATTTCTCGATTAGACCCCTTGATGAGGGGTCCAATCTACTGCACGAAACTACCGAGGCGCATCGCGGAGACGACGACGTGTGGCTGTTTACTTTGGCTGCGATCGCGATGTGACCGCCGCCAGTTGGCCCGGTTTTCCTTTTGATGTTGTGCCTCCCAGCCAACCCAGCTTCCCCCCGTTGCCAGAACGGCTCGTCTTCTGCAGCTCTGTGGAGGCAGGTGCCCGGTCGACACCGGCCCGTCCTGACGTGCCCGTGTGCCGACGTGTCGCGTGGAGTCGCTAGATGAAGCGTCGGCAAAGGACGGCAATGCTGTTCGCTCGGCGTGGCAGCCTCAGTCCTCACTGCGTGCGTTTCGTTGAATTAGCGCCTGTCGGGCTCTCTGGAGACGCAGAATTCCCAGGAACCTGAGGCTGTGCATAGCTAACTGCTCAGGAACACTAACCAGAACTGCAAAATTGGCTTGTAATTGCAGGGAACAAACAGTTCGAAACAGGAAGGCGCGACAAGAGGCTTTGTTGTCATTACGACGAGCACATGAGGTCACTGTGGTAACTGTTGCAGGAATTACACGTCACCGAACGTCTTTATTTCCTTAAAAATACCTTTGGTGAAGCAAACGCCCCTCCTAGCACCCCCCCCCCCCCCCCCTCCCTAGAAACACAGGCTAGAAACAGCCCTGTGTGAACAACAGCAGTAACACGTATGTTTTGAATAGGCAAGCCCTGCAATGATGAACGCCTGTCCTGTCTCCAGGCGTATGGCCGGGGCAGGCTGATACTCTGTAAATGCCTTTATTCTGTGAGGTGACCGTGCCTTATCTCACCGGCCTTTCTCGGAAAACAGGTGAATGACAATGCAGTGCACATGGGCGTGTGTACGTATGCGCGTGTGTACACGACACGCACGCACACACCTCTTTCATCATTTCCCATTACATGACACTTTGGCAACCCCGTGTTTATGCGTAGTTTTCCGTTACTCTTCCTTTCTGCGAAACCCCTCCTTCGATCATACACACGCGGCCCTGTCATCCGACTGAAACGTTGCTGCATGCACGCTAACATCTAGAGTGTACGAATTTGCTGTTTACGGCGGGGCATCACACTTCCTGCCATCGTATGACTCTGCTCTAATCTGGTATACAGGTGATGGAGCTGGAGTGCTGCCCAACAGAATGATTAATGTCCAATTTATGCTAAGCTCGTGTACGAAGCCATCGTATGCCGCGCATAGAGTCGCTGCACCTACCAAAGCACTGTGAACTCTCCTACGATCTTGCATAAACTTCTCAGCAAGCGCGACACACGTGGCGAAGAGATTCTCTGTTCAAGGTGAAAGTAACACGGCATACCGAGACGATTAGCACGAATTCCGAACAAGTTATTTGGCGTCAAGATCGCCTCTATAGAAATTGTGTCCACGTGATGAGGCACCACTAGCGCTTTAGCGAACAGCGCCACCTGTGGCAACGAGGTCGTCCGTGGCATATGAAGCAGATGAAAGTTAAAAAAAAAAATCCAAGGACACCTAAACACTTCTAATGAGTCGTGAATGCGGAAGCATTAATGTCCAATTGAACGCCGCTGAGCGGTCCTTCGAGTTTTGTGCTGCGACTGTTAATGTTTTCGAGTTTTGCTGCGGGGTATGTTATCGAGTTTTGTTAATAGCTCTGGCGCGGTGAGGGAAAGCACGAAGACCAGCTAGCTGTGACGTAGAAGTTTGGAGAGGAAGCTCTTGCGCTTAATTCGTCCAAACCGTCTTACCTCACAAATGGTGTTAAGTATATGGCTCATGGCGACCCCGCAAGACATTTACCAACGTATCGATTGGTAGCTGCAAGTACTTTTGTGAGGGATGTAGACACGCTAAACGTCGAGCGTTACATGTCGCGTTTCTCAGGACATACACCCCCTACTCCGCAATTCTACATGCAACGCGAGGTCAATAACAGCGTCTCGGTATTCAGAGTGTGATGCAAGCGGGTATGTATAGTATGTTCGAATGTGAAGCAGTTATACGATCATGAAGTGTTCAAGGAATAAAGCAGACAACTTACTGTAATTCATTATCGTGTATTGCTTCGACACACCATAACATTTGTGACGTGAACATAGCATTTACATAAAGTTACGTAGCATCTACATTAATGTAACTTCACATTAAGTCAACACATATAGCATTAGCACAAATGTACTACATGAAAAAAGCTTGGCGTCCATTCATTCACATTGTGCGTGGGATCCACATATTTTTTTCTTCTTCTTTTGTGTGTTTCTTGCTCCAGATATGAAGCAATATCAAGCAACTTGCAAGACTTTCGATTCTTCCGAAGCCTGCAATTGCAGCAAGTGATGCTAAACCAACATTTATGGCAATATCACAGCAGTTATCCATAAATGTCAAAATTTTCCTGTTCATAAATATTACCGTGATACTTCTCGAGCTGCTATGTTCGACTCGAGTCGCATCCTCGACTTGATGTGAATAAGTTTATTGCCCAGCTACACATTAGCCTTTCCGTGGCGGACTTGCATTCACACTTTCGAGATCGACAAATTCAAAGGCCATGTACCTTTCAGTAAGAACAGTTGCAGTAGCCGTACATGGGGGAGAGAGAGGCAACTTTATTTGACGAAGGGATTCGGGCACGCAGGTCCCAGGGTCCCCGCACGACCCCACTGCACTGCACGTTTATGAGTTCATGGAGTTTCATGACGTGGGTCAGTGGAGATCTGCTGCCTGGCCGGGTTCGTCGAGCGCAGCAGGGTCTCCCGTTGTACCCAGGGGGTCAGGAGCTCTGAGCCCCGCGGGGGAGGGTCCGCCGGGCATTCAAGAAGAATGTGGGTAAGAGTAGCATGGAGGTGGGTGCATTGAGCACAGGAGGGGTTGCATGCTCCCGGGTGGATGCGGCAGATACACGGGGGAGTCGATAAGCACTTCCAATGAGGAACGAACACGAACTTCTGAAGGCAGCGAAATTGTCAAATGATAGGATGAGATGGTAACAGACCATTACATGTGCAGATAAGTACGCTACGTAGGACAGATGGGATGTGATATGAACATATATTAGATGTGCGACGAATATGGTTTCTTCACATATACAGGAGCCGTACATGCATGGGGGAGTCGATCAACACTTTCAATGAGGAAGGACCACGAAATTCTGAAGGCTATACCCCCAGTCGCATAGTCGGCGAAGCAGTGTTGCTCCGGAAGAGGGCAGATGGTAATCGCAACTACAGTCACGGATCAAGCATGAACTAACGACGGCGCTATCGATTATCTGCGCCGCTTATATAGCTAGCACGCGCAAGGCCAGCAGATGACCGAAGCAGTAAAGTCGGAACGAGTATTCCTCGAAGCTAAAGCATTTTTTTCCAAGGCGAAGGTAACTACAACAAAGTTCACGCTGACCAGGCGAAAAAGCAAGAGCGCGAGAGACGGGGACGAACGAGTGACGCTGGCACAGCGCCCGCTACCACCCGACATGCTGTATGTTAGGTAAACAATTTTATCAGGGCCGTTATCTCCGACACCCACTGTATACGTACGATGCGTCGCGCTGTAAGCCGCGCTGGTGCGTCTGTGACTCGATAAAACCGCAATTATCTATACTGCCCGTGTGTGTGTTTTTTGCGGAGAGTGGTAAATAACTTGGCAGCTCAAATAAAGAAAGAAATGGAAGTAAGTAGAGCTTCAACTGCTAGGGGAGGAGAGAGAGAGAGAGATTCATGAAGGCCGACTATTTTTACAAGATGTTTGGAAGAAAACAAAATAAAGGGAGTCGGCCGGGGGCGATGAGTGATATCAAAAGGCGATGCCGAGCCGACGGTGATAATGGAACGAGGTTGCGAGCAAGGCCCAAGGTATACGGAAAGCGAGCTAAACGAAGAAAAAGAAAAAGGAAGAAAGGCGAGGGCATTCGCCCGTTCTATTTACGATGCGCGCTATATAGAGAGGCTTTATACGGCAAAAGCAATGAGACGGAAGGGCGTTCGCGCAAAAGCCACCCACGGATGCATCGCGGGCGTAAAGAGGGGTGTAACGACCAATAAACAAAGCGCTCGAGTGCGTGCGTGTGATACGCGTACAGTACGCAGAGGCTGACAGAATGGCTATACGAAAATGTTCGCTTCGAAACGTGAAAACAATTGTCACAAGTGGTGAAAAATAAACATAAAAAAGTGTGATTCGAGCCGTAGAAAAGGTCATTGCTTCGACAATCCGTTAACTAATTTTTTAAGTCTGTTTAATATGCGTCGTCCGAGAGCTGCGAGATTTAAAAATGAGTAACGGAATGCTCTACGAGTTTTCTCGCCGTGTGCGTCTACTGCGCTTTTTAAGATTGCATTTAAATAATGCTAAAACGTCCGTGTGCTTAGACTCTGGCAGACGTGCGATCTATGGTCTTACTCGCGAAGAAGCAACGCTGTTGTACCGCATCAGAACCGACTCCGCGTACACCCCGACTTGGTTATTCAAGCCTGGACGATGCGCTTCCCCGCTCTGTGCCTTCTGTGGTGATATCGGCGACATCGAACATTTTATTTGGCTATGCCCGCAGTTCGACACAGAAAGAAAAGCGATGGTCGACAGCCTGCAAAAGAATGTTCTTTCGCACAGGACCTTTGAAGACGTCGTTTTCCCCGGAGGGGCCCGCGGCAATCAGGTAGAGAGTGCAACGACTACTGATTACCTTCGTGTGAGACACGGGGCTCTTCGACACCTGGTGACACACCCCTGCATGATCTCAACTCAAAGGCGGCTCAGGCGGAACAATTGCCGGCTATGTATGTCAGGCTAACCCCGCCTGCTGCAGCACCACCACCACCAGCACCTTTGATAAACAAACGACCATGACATATTACTTCACCTTTGCGCGTAAAGCCACTAAGAAAGCTCGCCGACGCCGTGATCGACAATCAGAAGTTTGGCGTTGCTGGACTTTTGGCGTTGCTGGATGAGGAGCCTAGCTCTCCTTCCGGTAAGTGTCTCCCATTCAGATGCACCCACGGACAGCGAGCAGTTAAAGCCTCTCGCTCGAGTCCTCGGCCTTCGCCACCACTGTGACAGGAAGCCTCAACTGCTGTAGTGTGTGAAGAATCGAAGATTGATCTCCGTCCTGCCAATCTTCAAAAAGAACTCTGGCGTCTAGAAGAACACAGCGCACAAATTCGCCGCCGACGTGAGCGTTCTGAACCACCGCCGGCGTTTCACCCGACCCACCACCTGCAAAACCAAGCACCTGCTTCGGCTTTTTCAAACCGGCAAATTCGATTGTTCTTCACTCAGGAACCTGCACAGGAAGTATCAACTTTTCGCGTGCTCGGCCTTGAAATCAGACTGGTTCTGCTTCTCCCTGGGTCAAGAGCGCAAAGCGACGCACTACAAGGACGATAACCTGACACGTCGGATTGCTAGAAAGTTGGGCGGAGCACACACCAACATGGCATGCACGCCACCTAGTCAAGTCTGTACTCCAGCCGCGCCTCGTCTATACCAAACTAAGTTGTACCATCTCACGAAGGCAAAATTGGAACGTCTGGATCGAGTCCATTAATCGGGAGGCTATGCGTGCCATCACGGGCCTAACGTGCATGACTCCGGTTTCGAGTTTACAGGCAGCTGGCCCCACTCAACACGATTGGTGCATCAACGTCGTTCTTCTCGCGCAGTCAAGCTTTCAACAATGTGCGCGTAGCTGCGTTAGCTGGATACCTGTAATAAAAAGTTCTTGCCCCTACAATCCCGACAGCTCTTGTTCCTCCGTGGCATCGTGTGCAACTTACCGACAAGCCGGGCCAGGCCGTTCGAACAGGGCCGTCTCCATCTCCCGGTCCCTCGCCAAGCAACGGCACTGGTGGGTCGCCTCAGTCACACCGATGACACAAAAGGCATTCTTGTAGGGTATGTCAAGGCGAGCACCACAAGGTGTGCACATTACTGGCCTGGTGCACACCGCACTGGTGTACCCAGAACTACCAGGAGGAGGACAGACATGCATCTAAGTAGCCGACCCCGAACCACTATCGTATCTCGCTGAAATCGCCGCCATACGAGAGGGGTGGAACTCATTGGTGCGTTTCTTTGAAGGTGCGTTGTATTAGAAGCTTGTCATCCGCACTAACTCCACGCAGTCATTTCACGACATCCGTCGCGTATAGCCCGATCCACGTCGCTATTAGATGCTTATCCACCAGCTGGCAAGAAATTCCCCGTTTCGATCCGTGTCCACTGGGTCCGTGTCCACTTGCAGTTCTACCTGGCCAATCAGACGAAGTTCCTGCCACTCGCCCAACCACCAAATCTCACCCAGTACCGCAATTTCCCGAAGATGCCTGTGGACAATTACGCCAAAAGGAAAGAAGAAGTAGTGTAATGATTGGAAAATGTAGAGAGGTCGGCCGGAAAATGAAGCATCTGGCCTGCTACTCTAGGTAAGGGAAGGGGAAGAGGGGAAGAAAGAGGGTCACAATGGGTGATGATAATGGGAGGAACGAGGTGAAAGGAGATATTGCATAAATGTTATCACAAGCTTGAGTCCAGGCCCGTGTCGCCTAAGAAACGTGAAAAAGCACGCATTACCTCTATCGTCTGCCAGCTCTGTGGCCATGTGCCTAGCAAGAGGTCCTCCGACAGGGGTCTAATGTATAAATGCCTCAAGGTAGCTGCCAGTGTCAGTCTTTCGCGCGCATACTCAGGGCACACCACGAGCACATGGCCTAAGTCTCTACAACACCACACACTGAACAGTCCGGGGAGTCTGTCCGTCTAATGATGTGCAAGTATTTGCGCGTGAAAGCGACGCCTAATCGCAGTCTGTGTATCAGGCTCAGGCATGTATGAGGTCGTGGAGTTCCACGCAGAACAGGAAATTGCGTATCGGGATCCAGCCTTTTAAGGCGGACGTGACGAGCGTCTGGCTGGGCCCAGTATGTTCTCGTCGCACTCCTCATTAATTTCGACAGGAGGCATGTCATGTCCGGTGTAGAGAACGGCACTACAGTTCGCAGGCCATTGCTGAGGGCGCGCCTTGCTTCAGCGTCGGCCATCTCATTGCCATTGAGCCCACAGTGTCCCGGGTTCCATTCGAACACTATGCGGTGGTGTTTTTCTTGAGGGCATGAAAGTAGCTCGGTGTTCTGCAGTGCCAGAACCTGACATGCGGTGTGGCGCAGGAAGCATCCCAAAATTTGCAGTGCGGGTTTTGAGTACGTGAAAATGCAACACTCTTGAGGTCTTTCCCCGCAGATGTGGCGAATCGCTTCCCGAATAGCCACCAGTTCTGCAGCGGTTGATGTAGAATTATGATCTAGAATGAAACGTCGAGTGATCTGCTGGGCTGGCATCACCACAGCTGCTGTCGATGCCTTTGGTGACGCGGATTCGGCTGTGTAAACATGAACATAGGTCAGGTATTCTGACCAGATGTATGCCAGAGCAAGTTGCTGTAGTCCGCTAACGGGAACCAACGATTTCTTTAGTATGCCGGTGACATGCACGCATACCGAAGGTTGAATCATCACCAACGCTGGTTTTACGGGGTGATATGGAAGGGCATAGCCTGATGTTATGTGGGGTAGATGGCAGCGGAGTGCACTTGTGAAGCTGCTGTCCGGCCGCTCATGTAGAACCGACGTCAATGGATGGCAATGGTGCTAAGAAAAGAATTGCGCTCGCCGCCGCTGGTAATGGGCATGCAGCCCGAGTACGTTGGCCGATGCTTTACTGTCAGGGCTTGAGTTACGCTCAGGTTCGGCCCAAAGCGAAGCCAGGGATTGAGCTTTACTCATCGAACCATGCCAAAAGGAAAGTAACCGACGCACCACACGAGCACTCGTACCTCCGTGTGACCTCCCTGGTGGGCTCCCTCGCCGAGAGGAAGTGGCGCTTCGGAGGCTTCTCGTCGAGCTTGCGGGCAGTGACCGCCCACATCAATACCGCACCGCGTATGGATCGTCACGCTCGTTTTCTGCCATATCTATTATTGTAGCGAACGTGACACGCTTGCTGTAGTCGTGCTCGGGGCTACAGCATATGGCATACAGCATATGCGCGCGCGCATGTGGCACCTCAGAGCAACCGGTCATCGGCCGGGCCGCCCTCATGACTTGCGACGTTGGATACATGGGTCGTTCTGTCGGTCCTCGCTTGACTTTCGGCACGAATCAAACTTATTCGCATACGTGTGAAGCCATTTTGTATTTTTGTATTTCTCTTTAAATTGTATTATGCCTAAGGGCAATCTTGCGGGTGAAGAAGAAAAAAAAAAAAGAAAGAGCGAGAGCATCACTTTAAAATACAAAAGCGAGATTCGCAAATTCCCGAACCGCATGGCTCAACACAATCTACCACTTTCTGTTCGATGAATCAAGGACTTTGCGAACTTTGTTAATTAGTCACTAGTTCTTAGTGGCAGCAACATACAGTTGGCTACACGCGAAAAGAGCCCTCCCTTGTTATTGCTATTAGAGTTCCTGTTCTTTTACGGCGGGTACACATTTCGGTGCAACTTGCAAGGGCCACGTCAGAGTTTCGTGTCATCGTGCGATGTTGTCGCCCCCCTTCTGCACTCGCACCGTATCTAGGCCAGAAATCGATGCGAGGTGAAACGAACTGCTGTATACAGATAGGAAGCCGCTGACCAGACGTGCGTCTTGCACTCGGCGCACACTGGCAGAGCCGCCTCAATCCTGTTCTTTCTGTTTTCCGCAGACGGCCCGAGTTTGGCTCGCGACGAAGTTTCACCCTGTTTTTCTCGGTTCCGCGCGCGGACAACAGGACGTCAGCGCTTGACGTCACGAGAATCTCCTGACGCGAGTAGCAGCAACTGTGTAGCAAGCGCAGTCGCAGCTGCTTGACTTGCCACACTCCTCTCTTTCGCTTGCTTCGGTGGCTAGGGGCCGGGTTGGTACACCGCGCCTGCTGACCGCTGCTCTCTCCCTTTCGAGCACACTCTCTTCCACCTCTTCCCTCTCTCTCCCAGCTGTTTGCGCGCCGCTGTCCAGCGGCGCAAACAAGAGCGCTCGCCCGATGCGGCGAAAACAAAGCGACGAAATCAGTGTCGCAAGTAGAGTGAGCTCGCGCTTACCGAAGCGGTTCGTCGCGGAAAGAAAGTCGCCGGGGCGTTTCCTGCTGAATGCCACCCTTTTGCAGTGCCTGTCTCCACCGCACGTCTGCATATAGACAGGGCGCGCTCGAGCTATCCATACTGACAGCAGCGCCAGAACACAGCCTATATAGTGAGCGGAGGATCGAAACCATATCCTGTAGGAAACGTTACGCGTTCACGGTGCCATCGTTTATCTCCAGGCAAGAGCTTCCGCATTCGGCAAAGGCAGTACAGCCAGTACAACCGCGCATATGATGTGCATGAGTATGGGGCACTGTAGCGAAGGCTCATGAAATTTGACTTCTAACGGTGCCATGCGTCGTGCAAGGCTTAGCTTATCAAGTTCAATCATGTAGGAAGAAAAAGTATAGGAGGGAGCGTCCGCGACAATCTTGTAGCCTAGTCATAAAGCCTGGACGTAGGCAACGTAAAGGAAAGGCTCATGGGAAATAGGCCTCACAATGTGATACGCAAGCAGTAATCAAAATTTTAGGCGAAGAGTACAGCATAAAGGGTGGGTGGCGAGGGCCGATTTTGACGAGGATGGCACCAAATCTAAACCGCGAACCAAAATGTTTCTTCAAAAATATTCTCGTGTGCGTATCAGGCAAGCATTGAGGGCGTATTCTTCCCAAGAGTCAACGCCCATATAGGCCCCGGAGAAAAGTAAGGGCGGCGTCAGAGGAGGTCGGCTTGCAGAGGCTAGCTGCCTGATGTCATGCTCTCGTCTAATTTTTTCCCCCCTTTCGTCATGAGTTCAAGCATGTCGCGAAACGGGCGTGCGTCTGCTGCTGTTCAGGGTATCGGTCAATTTCCGTCGCAGTCCAAGCTACTGGCTCAGGCAGCACATCTAGGAAGCTGAAACAGCCTTAGCGGCTTGTGGCCCGATGCGCGACCCTATACAGAGAAAAATATTCATAAGCCCCATATCCAACAATCCCATATGAAAGCATGGGGATCCCATGTAAACACCCGGATGTTCTCGTATGTCATACGAGACAAGTCCCATATGAATATATGGCCGTATGGTTCCCGGATTCCAAATAAAGCCCCGTATGTTCCCATATATGATATGGGGGCATCCCTCATATAGTATATGGGAACATACGGGCTTTTATATGGGATCCCTATATCGTATGGGGAATGCCCGCATATAAGTGAACATATGGGTTTTATATGGGATCCTTCCCCATATATTCACCTACGTGAGACTTGCTCCATAGGATATATTGGAATATACGGGTATTTATATGGGACCCCGTATGTTCATGACGGATTATTGGACATGAGGCTTACGGATTTCTTTTCCATAGGGGGTGCCCTATAGCGGATACGTGACTTCCCACAGAGTTAGGTTGTGTCTTTCAACGTCCCGAAACTGTGCAGTGAGTTATGAAGGACGCCGTATAGAGTAGGGTCCCGGAATATTCTCGACCACATGGGTTTTTTTTTTTACTCATACACCTAAATCTAAGTAGCCGTTTTTAGAAGGGTGATGGTTTGGGCAAGTATCTCTGTTTTATGTCGCATTTCGCATATATTTTCCTTCTGTTTTTCTGTAATAGACCTTTGTATCAGACAATAAAATTTCAGTTGGCAGTAAGCGCTCGTCCTCGTCTTTTTCTGTGTCCCTTTGTCCTACTTCGCGCTGCATTGCTTAACTAAGTATAGACGAGAGTGTTTGCATTCCGCCGCCATCAGAATGCCATCGCCGCGGCCGGTTATCGAACCAGCGACGTCGTTCTCAGCAGCACAACGCCACAACCACTGTGGCAACACCGCAGGACCCTTACCTTCCCTTGTTGTAAATTAACTTGGACTGCCAATAAATTGTCATACGAGGACGTGAAATTGGGCTAGTTGGCTGACGTCTTGAACGAAGGGCATGATGGGCGAAAATTAGGGCGAACACAGTGAGAGGCGGCACACAAGTGTCCCTGTTGTGGTCTTGTGTGTTCCTCTGGCTATGTTCGTACAAACTTGCGCTCAACATGCTCTTAGCCTTCATCGCGTGAGTGTGGTGCTCCTGTCGCGAGACAATGGCTCGCCCGCTGTTCTCTTTCTCTCTGTTTAGCGTTCGTATACGTTTGAATAATAATAATAATAATAATAATAATAATAATAATAATAATAATAATAATAATAATAATAATAATAATAATAATAATAATAATAATAATAATAATAATAATCCTGGCGAGACGCTAACTGTAATCCATGTCCTAATAGAGTGCATGGAATTAGAGCCTCAAAGAAAGAAATACTTCCCCTTAGCATACAAACAACACGTTCCTCTACACCCAGCAATGTTTTTGGGCACTGTTCTTTGATCACAGGTCAGTTTTAAAGTTTCTTGAAGATGCCGGTACATTGAGAGTCATCAGCCCCCTACATTCGTAGCACATCCTCTCTTCAGAGGCTGCTGCTGCGACAGCATTACTGTAGAGCACGTGCCTCTCAGCCCTTGCGTTCAAGGGTCCTGGTGAGGCACCGGCGCTACTTTCACGTACACGTTTTGACATTATCACTTCAGAACAAACCATCCATGGTCATTGCTCACATCTCCGGTCATTGTCATCATTTTAATAGTTATATATCTTACGCAAGTTACAGTGACTGATTTTAGGCCTATTTACTGTCATTTAACACCCATCATTCACAGTACATTCCTTTCTTTCATAAATAATTGATTGGAAACTCATCACCACGTGTATGGCGCTCTTTAGCCATATCTGGCCCTTGCGCCAAAAAACCACATACATCATCAATAATAATAATAATCTTATATCTATGCTCGAGCCTTCTTGGACGGCTTGCGCGGGTCTCATAACCAAGGAGGATGCGGCGGACCAGGGACCAGCGTCGCGACGTATCCCCGTTCTCTGGAACGCGTGACATCTCCGTCTTGTTCGACGCGTTTAGGCTGGCGCGATCCCCTTCGCGAAAGCGCAGCGTGTTTCATTTCCATGTGACAGCACGGCGCTGTGCGGCCTGCCCTCATATCTCGCTTCGCTATCGGTCCCGCTGTCAGCCGCCCTTCGTATAAGTGCCACAGGCGCGTTTCTCGGCGCTCTTCGTGCAGAACGGGCCGCCAAAGTTCGCTCTCTCTTTGCAACAAGTCGAGGGAACTTTCGCGGCCCGTTCTGCTCGACGAGCGCCGAGAAACAGCGAATGTGGCACTTCCCGAAGAGCGGCTGACTAAGTGTTTTCTTCGAATTTCGTTTTCTTCGAAGACTGAAGTGACGGGTGGAATGGAAGGGGGGCATGCGGACGAAGTCGAGGTTGGTTGTGCCCGCCGCGCGCGACACTGCTTTCCTGTATGGTATTGCTCCTGTAATTATTTATTTCGTCGTAATTCCTGTTCTAATTGTCCTCGATGTGGAATAGTGTTTGGGAATTCATAGTTAGGATATGTAGAGCTCAAGTTCAAGCGTTCGACTGCTGGCAGCGACGGCAGCCCCAGGGTTCTGTGACGCGCACGCGCTGCGGAACGTGACGTCACACGGCCACCCGCTCCCGTAGCGCAGTGGCTACACGGCATTGCGCTGCAGAGCTCGAGGTCGCGGGTTCGATCCAGGTCGCGGTGGCGGCCGCATTTCGGGGGAGGCAAAACGCTCATGTACTTCGATTTACGCGCGCGTTAGAGAAACCGAGGCGGCCGAAATTAATCTGGAGTCCCGCACCACGGCGTGTCTCATAATCAGATTGTGCTTTCGGCACGTAAAACCCCAGAATTTAAATACTTTTTTCGCAGTGGCGCTGCCGTGAGCGTGAGTGCAGAGAAATAAAGGTTCAAGATGAACGGCACGCGCATACAAGCTTTGCTTGCGGACATTATGGCGTTCGTCTTGAAAATAAAGTGCCGGCCAGGACACGTTCCCATCAATGTTACAAATTGACAACATTATTTATCCTCATAGAAATGTATACATCGTTGGAAAGAAGACATTTTGCTCTATTTTTCGACATAATCGCCATCCTTTTCTACGCAATTTCGTAGAAGGTGCTCCAATTTCAGTATCCCAATGTCTTAGAACTCCGCCGCCAACCCGTTGAGAAAGCGCTTCACCTCTTCTTTGACTTTATCGTCGCTCCGGAAGCGGTGGCCACTCAAGTGTTCCTTTAACTTGCGTAACAAGTGATAATCGCGAGGCGCGAGGTCCGAACTGTACGGTGGGTGGGGCATGACAGTCTACCCAAAGTTTGTCAAAAGGTCCTGGGTTTGACGGGGGACGTGAGGTCGGGCGTTGTTGTGAAGCAGCGTTACACCGGCTGTCAGTCATCCTCGCCGGCGGTTCTGGATAGCTCGTCTGAGTTTTCTTAGTGTTGCACAATAACTGTCTGAGTTGATTGTTGTCCCAGGTTCCATGAAATAGATAAGCAGTATCCCCTAACGATCACAAAACACATTGGCCATGACTTTGCCAGCAGAAGGAGTTTGTTTGAACTTCTGACTGATGACCCTGAGTGACGCCATTGTTTGGACGTTTGTTTCGTTTCGGGGGTGAGATGAAACACCCACGTTTCGTCTCCCGTAACAATGGAGTCCAACAATCCTTCCTTATCTTCTTGGCACTGTTGAAGAAACTGGCGAACACAGGCAAGGTGTTTCTCCTTGTGTTATGCTGTCAACAGACACGGTACCCATCGCAATTTTTCACGTCGAAGCTCCTTCCACTGTACCGTAGGAATTCCCAGGAATCCGATCAACAAGTTCACGGACGGTGATCCTCCTGTTTTGACGCACCTTCGCGTTGGATCATCTCGTTAACGCCTCTGAAACTGACGTCCTTCCGACCGGCACTAAACTCCCTGCACCACTTTCGGACGCGTTGAACGGACATACACTTGTCGCCATACACCTATGTCAACGGACGATGAATATCCACGGTGAAGTCCCTTTGGCATGCAAAAAAGCGAATTACGAAACGAATCTCGCACTTGGCGAGAGCAACAATGGGCACCTCATCTCGGACGGCTGCTAAGCCAAGACTGAGAAGCGAAGCGCGGCCGGGCGGAATCGAGAGGTGGGGAACAGCCGCGCGCAGCGGTGTTGCCGGATTTCGTCTCGCACCTTCCCGTGCGGCTGGGGCTCTTTGGGAACCTTATTTCTCGATCGATCCTCGTATATGGCTGCTTCCAAAGGGAAGTTTATTCATTAAAATGGCTCGCATTTAGGCGCGCATAGCTACGCACCGCACTGTCACAACGATTATTTGATCTCTACGAAGCGCTGTGCCTGAGGCGATGCGGAAACTCATGTTTAAAAAAAAATCACACACACAGGCAGAAAACATATATGACAGACAGTCCTTTATCAAGAGATTCTGACGATTCTAGGAGTTTTTGAGCACAGCAAGGCTAAATTTCTCGCGCGATTCGTGAACCGCTCTCCAAGTTGTGCTCTCAAAAGCCTCTTCCACGCATATATTACAGGCTCACCTATATCACACTCAAAAGCACGAGGCAATAACCGTTCGCGTCAGCAGCAGTGAATACATCGCCTCGGGGTTGGAGGCGGCGAACGTTTGCGTCGAGCTCCACCCCGTGCGCACGAAAACGCATGCGCTCAAAACACGCAAGGCGAGGCAGTCTGCTGGACGGGAGGGTACGAAGTCAGCTGCAGGCGCATCAAAATGCGGGTATCAGATATGCGTATATACGCGGAGAATCGCGTACAAAAAAAGATAAACAAACGAATCCCGCGCGTCAACAGATACGCGTGCGAAAGACGAAGTTCCGCATCGGAACGTCGGCGCGAGGTTTGATACCTTCCCTGATCTCTTCTTGGTAAGGAGGAAGGAAGGAAACTACGGAAACAGAAAGAAAAGAAAAAAGAAGTCCGCGCGAAAGAGTTTCCCATCCATCAGGTTCGCACACAAAGCCGCATAGTGAGTGAGGAGACGCGTGCGCGGTTGGGAGGGGGGGGGGGGGGG
Organism: Dermacentor silvarum; assembly: GCF_013339745.2. NCBI lineage: Eukaryota > Metazoa > Arthropoda > Arachnida > Ixodida > Ixodidae > Dermacentor > Dermacentor silvarum. The sequence goes on along the minus strand of NC_051155.1, from coordinate 183,032,143 downwards.
GGGACAAAAAAATAAAAAAAAAAAAAAAAAAAAAACGCGCACGAGAACAAGGAGGAGGAAAGTCGCCCCTTGTTTGTCGTTGGTGTGGACGTGGAGCGTGCAGGGTTTTAGGAAGGAAAAGATGCAGTTCGTCCAGTACGAGTCGAGATTATCTCCCGCGGTTTGCTTCTTTTTAGGAACGCGATTTTGTCTTTCTTTCGTTTTATTTTCTTTCTCGATTGCAGCGTAAAGGCCCGGGCGCGTTGTGTGTCCGCTGCACGCAAGAACTAACGAACGACCGAAAAGAGAGAGAGAGAGAGAGAGAAAGAAGGTAATAGTGGTCATAGCAGAAAGCACTCAGTATTTATGACGGACTCTAGCTGTGATAAAAAGAAGACCGCATTATTATTTTATTTCGGAATAAAAATAGGCGAATGCGGAAGACGTAGTCGCCTGATTGGGATATTCATGACGCTCTAGAGGTAATTGCCTGTATTATTTAGCGCGCGTAAATAAGTCTGTTCTGGTCTCTACTGTTCTTAATCCGAGTACACCATGGATGCGGAGACGAAGGTATAATGGAAGGTACAGGAGAGTGACGAAGATGAAGTAACTTGCGTTACAGATTTTGCGGAGAAATTATTAGGGTAATAAGGTCTGTTCTGGTCTCTACTGTCTTAATCCGAGTACACCATGGCTGCGGAAGACCGAAGGTATATATGGAAGGTACAGGAGAGGACGAAGATGAAGTAACTTGCGTTACAGATTTTGCGGAGAAAGACTCAGCGACGAAACGCTTTCTGCGTGGAAAAACTCTGCGCTTTGAGATTGTGTACAAATGCTGGGTCATGGCAATTTTTTTTTTTCGTTCGAACTAAGTGACACATGAAGCTTTGCCTGCAGTCCGTCAGGTACGAAAGGCGTTCTTACACTGGTTGATGCATGCAACGTCATTCACAACTGGACGACCGGTCGTCAATTTATGAGCTCGTAGATGATGAACAATTTGTTTCTCTTATCAGGTGCACCATGACAACAACAGTGATGAAACAAGAGAACAGCACGTCCCCATATGCGTTTGAGCGGTGTGTTCGTTGAACAAGCCAAGTGTAATACTACAGCGCTGTAACCATCGGATTAAAGAGATACAACGGGGATGAGACTGGCCAGATAAAAGAAAAGGGTTTGCTGCTTTAGACGAGACCTTATTATTGTATATACGACTGGAAGTTATCGTACAGCGGTTGGCTGGCTTCAAAGCGTTCGCTGAGTATCTGGTGGCTTCTTCTGCAGCATCCGCGGCCTTCCTGCAGCATAATCATTCTTGAATAGCCTCCGCTTGCGCCGGTCTTTCTCCGCCTGAAACTGCAATCAGCGTTGTCATTCCTATGCATATTCCAGCAGAAAAAGATATTCGGCGATTTCTAATTGTGAATTATAGAATCGAATACGAATCGAATAGAAAACGCTATTCGATTCGTATTCTAAATGTTGAATATTCACATCCTCAGACAAAAAAAAGTTAAGTGGACTGAGGTGCAGTTAACGTCTGCGTAATGCGAAGCATACTTGGTTTCGTAGAAAATGGTTGTTATGAATCATATAAGTGCTCTGCAGCGAGCGGTTAACGTTTTTGAGACCTGTGTATATGTATATGCATATGCATATGTATATATTGTGACTCAAAAGCAACCCTACAGTCACTCTTATCAGCTCTGCGCCGCAGCCCACATGAACAATTGGTAGCATAGATACGATTACGCTACCATCAAGCGGTGGACCGAGTACACGACATTGTATTTCAGTGGCTACCTGGGCACTGCAACATCACTGGCAATGAATGTGCCGACAAAGCTGCCCGTGAAGCACATGACGAATATGAAAGAATCTCAATACCATTCTCAGGAACGGATGCAGCGCGGCGCCTCAGCGGTCTTGCCCATATTATAACTCTAACAAAATGGAATACACCGGAGTTTACCAGCTGGCGCTTAGATGCCATGGACCCACATATGCAATTACAACTTTTACCGGGGTTTAACCGACCGGAAGAAACATTACTGTACCGCCTACGAATAGGAGTTTCTTTTACAAACCCCTAGTCACAGTGCCCATTGCAGCACATGTGGTGTTGAGGAAACCACCAGACATCTCTTGTGTGACTGCCCCAGATATGAAGATGAGAGGAGCGCCCTTCGGACTGCTTTGGGGCACTTAGACGACAGGCCTTTTACGGAGGAGAAGATCTTGGGCTCGTGGCCTCGTGCGTCTGCTATGTGCAGGGCTACAAAGATGCTGCTGCGTTTTTTGAGGTGCACCGACCTGCATGACCACTGTGTCGAAACTC
>NC_051155.1:183014817-183027317 GCF_013339745.2 Dermacentor silvarum | reverse complement strand
CAACAACTTTGTTTAGGTGGAGTCGCCTAAGTCGCGGGCAGTTTTTGTGCCCTTCGCGACTTTCGTCAGCGGTATACAACCGTTGCTGAGTTCTGGCGCGCGCATGCACCACAGAAAAAAAAAAAAAAAAAAAACTGTATGCAACGTTTGCGAGTATGATTTTGACACCCATGTTGCCTCAACCTCCGCGGAACGAGGGTGGAAAAAACAGGCGCTAATTCTTTCTTTCTTTCTTTCTTTCTTTCTTTCTTTCTTTCTTTCTTTCTTTCTTTCTTTCTTTCTTTCTTTCTTTCTTTCTTTCTTTCTTTCTTTCTTTCTTTGTTTATTTCTTTCTTTCTTTCCAAAAATTCCACCGGAGGCTCTTCCGTGCCTATTGCGCCTCAGGTGCAACGCTCTGTCTGGTTTTCCCGAAACATCACTCGCCATATCGAGATATTGCAAGCGTATACTGTGCCACGTCTGTATCTGGCTCGACAACGTTCACTGAAGAAACAGAAACATTGCTTGCCCGTGAAAAATGGTTGAGCTGCGTCAGTGCAAGGGTGAAAATGGTTTCCCCTACGTCACGCGAGCGCAGCAAGACGAGCACACCGGACGTGCATATATTTTTTCCAACATGTCCTTTCGGCTCGGCGTTGGGACGTCTATACACAAGGTGTTGCAAGCACCACTGAAGTGTGTGATATTTCCACTGCCGCTCAAGAGAGCTTGAGAAGTGATAAGGGGAAGGCAGGGAGTCTAACCAGGCTGATCTCGGTTGACTATACCCGGAATGGAAAAAGGAAAATCGGACAGGAAGGCGAAAATGGGGAAAGAAGAAAAATTGACAAGCAGCGCACGCACCAGTCAGTTAGGAGCGGTTACATAGGCTGGTGCATCTCAAGAATCGCAGCAGCATTTTCGTGGCTTTGTACATCGCAGACGCACAAAGCCACGGTCCCGGAATCTTGATTGATTTTTAATTGGTTGTTTTTTAAAGTGCCATAGTAAGCCTGGGCTATGAGAGACGCCATAGTAGATGACTCCGGATTATTTTTACCGAATATATAGGATCCTCTAATGTGCACCTACATCTTAGTATACATGAGCCTGTTTGCATTTCGCATTCTCTTTTCTTATCGTCGTTACTTCCTTCGATATTTATCTCGATGTCTTTCTGGTGGTGGGCTATTCTTGTCCCTTAAATGGACAGTGTTCCATCTTGGCTTGCGCGTTGCTGTACATTCGTGTAACTTTATGAATTTTACCTATAGCTTCCTAAGAAAACTTATTTTCCTAATTTTGAATAAATCTTAATCTTAATCTTCGTCTTATTTTCTTAATATTAGCCCGAAAAAGACGAGGACACGAGGACACATGAAATTTATACCACAATACCTTCTTTCAGCGACATAAGATGCATTTGATACGAATGTCTTGCATGTTTCCGTCGTCTCTGCTACTGTACAGTGGGTCAAACGTTAAAAAAAAAAGAGTTAATTTGTCACTGCTTAAAATGCTTTCGGTCTTTTCTAGAAACCCTCCATTCATCCGCACGACATCCTCGAAAGCCAAAGAAAGGAGAGACAAAAATACAGTCGCCTACACCCCGACCTTACGGGAGAACAGGCGAGGGACTGGCGCCGTATACAAACATATATCCACACCTTCAAATGCTCAGTAATATACTCCCTGCACTCTATGAAGATACATGTCCTCGGTGCGGGGTGCGGCCCAACTGATGCCCACCGAACGTGGACGTGTAAATTACAGTCTCCAAATTCCAATTCTCCGCTAACGGCGCAAGTGCCAAGTAACAGGCAGTGGGAGGTTTGGCTTGCTAGCGCAGATCTAGAGAGCCAGAGACCTCTTCTCAATCAAGTCCAGCGAACCGCAGAGACCAGTGGAGTCCTGGACTGAGGGACCCACCCACCGCGCAAAACCACTAAGAGAAATAAAGTTTATACTACTACTGCTTGAATGCGTGACGCAACTTCGATTGTACAAACACGCCAGTCGCGCCAGAGACTGCATGATCGCCCGGGGTCGCAGTTTCAGTTTTGTCCGACTGCAATGAGCCCACGCGAGTGGTACCTCGCTGACAGGCAGGCGAGTATAGGCTACGGGAGTGCTGCCGTTTTTTCGAGCTACAGCAGCAGCGGGTCGCGGCGGTTAACGGGACGACGGAGAGAGAGAGAGAGAGAGAGAGAGAGAGAGAGAGAGATACGAGCGACGACGACGGCGACGGATGCGCTGTCGACCGGCATGTTTCCCTGCGTTGTTCTGCCGGCGCCCTGCAGGGTCGCGCCCGGCTAATTACCGCCACGGCACGCCACCTTTGATGATGCTGCAGCTGCTGCTATTGCCCCAATAACACGCGCCGACGGCGCCGAAAACAAAGCACCGGGTCCCCCCCCCCCCTCTACCAACCCCCTCGCGGCCGCACATTTTCTCGCAGTGCATGCTTCCTTTCCTGAGCGTGCCGTACCGTCAACGGTGGCAACGACGACGAGGCAACGAAACAAACGACGTCGATAACCTCGTTTCGACCTCCTTCCCCCGAATACTTCTCCTTTCCACCTTCGGCAGGGACGAACGGTTCGGGAGAGAGGTAGCTTTTTTCTGCACACCTCTCCGCTTCACGCGGAAGCGGCGAAGGATATGGCTCAGCGGGGAAGAGGAGAGACATGCGAGCGAGGCGGTGGGCAGGATGGATGAGGAGCTTGTTACAGTTCGAGAGCACGGTCGAAGGAAGAGTCTAGAGAGAGAGAGAGAGAGAGAGAGAGAGAAGGAGTAGGAGGAGGAAACGTTGTTTACAACCGCTCCGAGCGCGCGCACACACTCCCGCTGTCACCTTGCCGTACGCTGTCGCCAATGCGCGCAGTGACCCTCTTTCTTTTCTCGCGGTGCTTCTGTCCCCCCCCTTTTGTTCGCTGCCGTCGTGCGAAACAATGGGCTTGGCCTTTTACGTCGAGTTACGGCACTTGTCTCCTCGTCGTACTACTTCCGTCGTGGCAGCTCTGCTCGCTCGGTGCGCGAGTGCGGCAGCGGTCTCCGATGCCGCGTTGTCGCCTCGACGACGAGTGAAGTTGTCGCCGCCGGGTGGGACAAAAGAAAGGATAGCGGCTAAGGCGAGAAGACAGGTGTGAATACTAAGCAGCGAGAAAAAAAAAATGTCACAGTTTCGCCCTAAGGGCGAAGCAATGAATGCGATAGCAACACAGCAATGTCATACGAAGTAAGGTGAGCGGCTTTGGTAGCACTATGAATTGTAGTAAACATGAGCTGATTAAGTAAGCAGGTGTGCTGCGGCGTAAGTAGACCGACATGAAGAGAGACTCGACGACCACGAGAAGGCGCGTGTGAAACGGTGGTGTTGATGAGAAGCGCTTCCCGTGGGCAGCGCGTGCGAAGGGACACACCTGTAGCGCTGCACTGCCGATCCGGGCAGCATTGCGTGTGTAGCGTGCGTTGGAAAATGTGGCCCGACTATTACGAACTGAATGAACAAGCGTGGTGTGAGCGCGCACAAACACGAAGAGATCACACTGAATGACAGCAGACAACGACTGTCAAAACGCTGGCAGCAAGCATACGCCGCAGCGGGCGAAGGTACAGCGGTGAGCACTGTTAGGGTGAACACGCGAGCGCGTGGCCGACGGCACTGTCAGCGCCCCGTTACGGTCATCACTGGAAACATTGCGCATGCGCATCACGCCTTCCGCGAAATAATTGTTCCACCGCGCGCATGACGTCATGAATGCACTTGTTCGTCGTCTGCTAGCCGCATTTTTGTTTTCTAAGCCCATGCATCCTGCATTTTAAGATTTCTTTAAACATCTGTGCTTGAACAGAACAAGACAAAAAAACTTGTATATCTATGGGGGCGTGTCTATTCGTTCCCTTCAAAGTTGTTGTGCATGCAACGCCGTATATAAAACAACCAAACATCTTTCGCAGCCGTTCATTCTGTCGCCAGATCGTATTATGGCTAGGGTTCCCGATGATGAACGGCGCTCAATTGTCGATCTTTCCCTGAAAGGTTATTCCCAGCGGTATATTGGCGCTTTAGTTAATAGGCCCCTGAAGACTGTGAACAGGATAATTCAAGCCTACAAGTATGAAGGTCGCATTCAGGATGCACCCCGCGCGCCCCGCCCTAAAGCTACCACAGACGATGAAGACGCCCTCATAGTTGCAGCTGCTGTTCGTAACCCTTTCTTGCCAGCCCCAGCAATACGCGAGGACTTGGATTTGGACGTTTCGGACACCACTGTTCGACGTCGCCTGCGTACTGCGGGCCTTCGCAGTCGCGTCGCAGCGCAGAAGCCACTACTAACGGCGGCAAACAAGGACGCACGACGGCAGTTCGCTGAGCTGCACGAAGCATGAACATCAGAAGAGTGGGGTCGCGTCATCTTTTCGGATGAGTCGACGTTTTCGACGCGACAAGACCAAAGATTGCGTGTTTGGAGACTACCAGGCACACGGTGAGGCAAACTTCCTGCTTTGAAAAGCAATTGTTTTAGTTAACGTCACAATGCCACGCAGGAACGACCCGGACAACGTGCAAGGTGTTTCTGCCAGTGGGAGATCGAGTGTGAACGTGTGGGGTGCTGTTTCAAGATATGGTTTAGGGCCCCTGAAACGTATACGTGGACACTTATCGTCGGAACAATACTGCAACATTTTGAACAATGTGCTGTTGCCATATGCGAGCAGTTTATTCCCAGACGGTGATTACCTGTTCCAACAGGACCGGTCACCGATACACACGGCGCGGGCTGTCAAGGAGTTCCAGGCGGAGCAGCACATGCAGCTACTGGAATGGCCTCCGAAAGGAGCGGACCTGAATGTGATAGAAAACGTGTGGGGCCGTCTGACAGCTTCTTTGGCAAGGAAGCCCCTTTATTCCGCGACTTCGGACCAGTTGTGGGCGCAAGTCAGCAACGAGTGGGAAAGGCTGAAAGCCGATCGGGAATATGTTCGATCACTTTACGACTCGTTACCGTCCAGAATAGCTGCAGTCGTTGCTGTAAGTGGTCACATGACTCACTATTAGATTTGCTCATGTTTTTATATTTGTTCTCATGGTCTTGTTTAACTTGAATTGCAAAAGTGCAATTTTCTTGAATAAAAAGTTTAATAATTATCCCTCTTACACTCACTTTTTTCCTTCACGCGCCAATCTTCAATCCAGATGGACCTTGAAATGCAGAAGGTATCAGCTCAGCGAACAAAAAATGCGGCTAGCAGACGACGAACAAGCGTATCGATGACGTGATGCGCGCGGTGGAAAGAGTGTTTCGCAAAGCACATGCTGCGCATGTGCAATGTTTCCAACGATGGCTGTTACGCGGCGCTGATAGTGCCGTCGGCCACGCGCTCGCGTGTTCACCCTAACAGTGCTCACCGCTGTACGTGCGGTCTATCGCTTCAACGGAAACTGAGCGGCGAATGCCGTGTGGAGATAAGAGACGGTGCGAGCGAGCGACGAGCGCGGTTGTTGGCAGAGAAGTGCGCCCCCCCCTTGCTCCCTCCGGCGCTGGCTTCCTGCTTCCTTGCTTGCGCGTGGGAGATTGAGTGCGTTCGCTCTCCGTGATAGCGGGCGTCCCCGCACGCTTCCTCTCGGGCATACGGCGCGCGGCGAAGATTTTATCTATAGGGAACCTCACGGCGACGGCGACGGCGACGGCAGAAATCCAGTTCAAGTGTCCATATAATTGCTATCGCAATAAAAAAAGAGAGAGACTCAGGCGGCGATGCTTACATCGCCTCGACGTTGCTAACAGAGAGTTGCTGAAGTTTGTCTGATCATCTTTGGAAGTATCACTTTCTTCTTAAAAACGCTGCCCTATGAGTGGCGCTGGTGCATTGCGGTGATGTTCGACAGATAGCCGAAGTGGCGAACTTCCAGAATTTCTGGACATGCGCGCTAATTCGACGACGCCCGACTGCCTTCGTCGACATCAACGCTAGCACCCGGATGAACGCTTGTCGCCAATGGATCGCACACAGCAACAATATCTAGCTGTGCTATTCACCTACCGCGCAAGGTCCCTATTGCTCAAGTTACGCATCGGGTACATCTTTACCGGCAAGGATGTGCGCCTAGCTCATTAAAAAAAAGAAAGAAAGAACAATTACAGTTTTACGGGCCACAAACATTATTTGACTATGAGGCACGCCGTAGTAGGGCTGTCCGTATTAATTTTGAGCACCTAGGTTTCTTTATCGCGCACCCAATGCATGATACACGGGCGTTTTTGCATTGCGCCCCCGTTGGAATGCGGCTACCGCGTCCGGATTCAAACTCACGTCCTCGACCTCAGCAGCGGAATGCCATACGGGATGGCCAGCTGAGCTACTGCGAACAGTGCGCGCCAGGCCCTTCGTGCCCGGCTTGTGGACACTGCAGTGAAACGCTCGAGCACTTGCTGTTAGAATGTCCAGCTTTCCACAATTGTCGCTGTGAGCTAGATAGATTGATAGATAAACTTTATTACAAAGATAACGTTTTGTCTTGCCCCGATGGGGCATCGCTGGGGAAACCGGAGGCATCCAGGGCTCCGCTGGCTCTTGCCATCTCTGCTCTCCGGATCAGCTTGAGCTGGTCGTCGATGGCCGAGCTGGACAGCAGTGCCTCCCATTGCTCCCTCGTGGTGTTAGTGTCATGGTGCATGGTCTATGCTGTGTAGCGTGCACTCCCACGTAATGTGGTATAGGGTTGGTGTGGCCCCACACCACGGGCATTCGTCCCTGTAGGCTGTGGGGTGCATGCGATGTAATATGTGTAGGTTCGCTGTGTGCTGCTGAGCAAGTTACAACAGCATGATCATGATCACACTGCATGCGCTGTTTCTTATTCCCTAAAGGTGGTGCTTCAACTCGTTATCAGGCTCGCAAAGCTGCACTATATATTCTTCTCAACCACGGGACTATATCGACCCTCCTTTGTAATGCTCGTACTCTGCGCGTGATGTGATGTGCTGTGGTGTGCCGTCCTCTACTCTTTCCTTTTTTTTCTCTCTCTCTTTCCGTTTGAAGCTGGTGGACGTGCCACGTCCCTTTCAGCAGACAGTTGCTAGCCAATATGATCGTCAAATACCAGTGCCTAAAAAAAAAAAAAAAAAAAGGCAAGGGACGAACGTAAGGAGGCATACACAGCGCTGCGTATGTATCCTTACGTTCGTCCCTTGTTCTTTACGAGCTGGTATTTGACGATCACGAATAACCAACTAGCCCGAATTCCAGCTCTAGTGCTCGCCTATACTTCGTTTTTGTTTGCGCACATCTGGTGGTGTTCATGCTTTCATAGGCGTTCAGCGTCGTCGATGTGGCCAAATACAAATTTTCTTATTCGTTATTTAAGTGGACTTTCAAGTGTTGCGTAATAGCGTCGATGTTCCTCAGCCACGACAGTCACTGCTTCTCGAAGACTAACTATGTCGAAGGCCCGTGCATTCCACATTTGTGCAGACTGCGCGGATAAGTGATGAGTCCCTCAAAAGGAAACCATCAACACGAGTTTAACTTTCGTGAGACGACGGCGCTGTTAATCTGCGGCGCAGTATGCAGCCCTCGAGCTTAATTAACACGGATATCGGGGAATTCCGAAGAGACAAAAACAAGGTGTTTACATCTCAACAGTGCACAAGCGCGAGTTCATAACACGAAATGGATCTGTCATCGACGGTGCAGTCTTTCCTCCAACTCGATACCAAAGCAGCTGAATTCTACGGTATATATACATACCGCGTAATTACCTCTCGCAAGTCGCGTATTTACCGGGCTGAGTATATTGATCGCCATCTTATACATTCACAATCTCACCCAGGTCTGCCATGCGCTCGCCTGCAATCCGGATCTGTCCTCGCAAGCTCTATGAATATTGTATCGATGCGGGCGAATTCCAAATAACACGTCGCACAGTTTAACCCGCAATATTTGCAGCTTTTTAACTAGCGGTTGCCGTCTGACACGAGCCTGCCCAGTTTCGTATGCTCTGGTGGTATATATACCTTCGAGACGTGCTTGCACGCTGTCCTTGCGCAAATTACGTGTTTACGCGCCGAGAATTCATCGCAGAAGTTCGCGCAAGTGACGGGGCGCCCTTACAAATGGCGCTACCTCAATTCGGGAAACACTTGCCCTCTGTATATACGCGCATATATCGTTGACGCGTCGCGTCTCGCGAATTATAGACGCAAGGGGTGTTACGTTTACCATATATAAGCGATAGAATACTTAGAACGCAAGCCACAGGATACCCCCCCCCCCCCTCCCCACTAAAAAAAAGTAAGACAGAAAAAAGTAAAAAGAAAAAGATAGCAGATAAAAAATACCTGGGACTCTTGGGCGAATTCTCAGTCTAGTCGGGGACATATCTGCGGCATGTCATCGGACCCTCCAGTATTGCATATTGTATCATAACGAGAAGAAAAAAAAAAAAAAAAGGGGGGGGGGGGGGGATCGAGGTGCTCGACAATTTGCTAGTTAAAACCACACGAAGCCAACCGACAGGGAAACTAAGGAAACTTTCATTGCATATTGTAAACGTATCTTGTAGCGAACCTGCGAATACTCGATCTGTGTTTAACTGGAACATTGTTGCCGCGATGCATCTGTGCACCAGCCTATATGTGCCTTCTATAGTGCGCTATATACAGCGCACTATCTACTCAACAATATATGGGTTGCTTAAAACACGTTGGCGGGATGGTTGGTTATGGTCCATGATAGAATGTGTAAGCGCGACTGAACGAGGACGTAGAAAGAAACGGACACACAGAGACAGCGCTACTTTCAACTATAGATTTTATTTTCGCACGCACCGATAAACAAATAGCGAACGGGCGGAAACAAAACAAGACAATACGGACAAAAAAGGAGAAAAAAGAACATTCAGTGGTGCATATCTATGAACCGGACACATGTCTAAGCCATGATCAAAACATACACTGCAATAATTACAGCGCTCTTCCGAGGAATCGATCGTATCTCTTTTTTGGATAGCGACACTGAAGGCTTGCTCACACACTTTTCTTCTAAATTTGCAACTTCATAGGCCTCCACAATCTCCCTTGTCATCCTGCTATGCCCCATGAGCCCTATACAAAATAGAAGTATCTTCAAACAAGGGTTTGCAGCCCCTGCAGTCTCGGCAGTGAATGCCCAAATGGCCCGAGATTACTCTGGTGACGCTATATTATTTATGCTATTTTAATCTCTCATTGATACATCTACCAGTTTGACCAACGTACGTTCTTTTGCACGAAAGTGCCCTTATAAAACTTTTTGCTGAAAGTCTGATTAATAGCTGTGTACAATTCTCATCAAACCTACCGAAATTGTAGTTACATTCTGATGCTTTTTTGTGATGAGTACTTGATAACTTCCTGCATGTATTTGGCCACCACGTTTCTGACGCATTCTTGATTACTGTATTGCTGGTTTCATTCTTGATTACTGCATTTGTGGTGCACTCTTGATTACCACATTTCGGAAAGGCTTAGATCACTAAACACAGTATTTACTGCATAAACCGATAGATGGCGCTGAAAAACAAAAAAAGAAGGAAATTTCCTCCCTCTGTTTTTTTCGAGCCTATTTTTTCCCCCTTTTTTTAGTACGAGACAACGGAAATCACATCATGGCACCTCAAGCATCCCAATACTCCCACGTACAACTGAATCGCGTATCATGGCACCTCAAACATCACATTCTCCACGTACAACTAAACCTAACATGCACACACTGTTTTTTTTCTTTATTGCCGGGCTTCGACACAGTACAAGAAATGAACACACAACAATAGACAGTACGCCAGATCGATCAAGTGGCCAAATTGCCACTGCGGCCAGGTGTTGTCATTTTAAAATTCCCTGAGCACTACCAAAGGCCTTGACAGTCACTCAGGAACATCTGTTTCCGCTTTCAATATCTCCAGAAACCTGTGCACACTTTCGCGGAAATGTATGCGTGTTGGTCTTGCGTCTGGGTCACAGAAATAGCCAGCCATTCGGGAGCGCCATATACTGTGGAGGCCCATCAGCATAATCTGGTCAAACGGAAAACCATCCTCATTATCTGTTGGCAGGTACCTGATCCCGTAAGAGTCGAGCGGTAATTCTTTTTTAATGGTTCTTTGTAGCACATCCCCAAAAAATACCCCTTCCCGGCAGTGAAGAAAAACATGGTCTATATTGTCTCAAGCTGCTTGCATATGAGGCACTGCGAGAACCCCAAGGTAGAAACAAACCCCTTTCTTCTAAAAAAGACTTAACAGTTAAAGTTCCAGTGTGTAACATGAAAAAAAAAAGGTTTTGGTTCCCCGCGACACCTGCATTTTTTAAACTCTCTTTAAGACATTTCCACCTGGGCCTCCAGAGTATACGGCCCTGTACAAGGGCACGGGAGACACCACGTCACAAACATCCTTGTACAATTTTTTTTTCTTTTAACGCTACTCAAGTACTCCATCGAAAAACGACACACTGCTTGTAGCGCCCACGCAATGACATCTGCTTTGCTGTATTGACCCTTTTCGCGGAGCAGTTTGTTTTAGAGAAACGAGATGGCGCTCACGGCGGCGCGCCATACGTCTCCTCAGCGACGCGCGCACGAATACGAAACCATTACCGCTTCTACCTTGCTTCTGTGCGATCAGCTGTGGGAAATGCAACTGAATTTTCGCTAACACTCTGTGCTCCAATCATGATAGATTGAATCATGTGGATTGAAGACGTGTGCAATAGGTGGCTGCAAGAATAGTGACTGCCACAGGCATGTTAAGGAATAGAATGAATCTGTGTGGCCAAGTTCGCGGACCGCTGCTGCAACTGTCCGCACGTGTTACCGGCACTTCGTGATGTACGGCTTTCCTCGAGGATACAGAAATTCGCTCATCCGCCAGCCTTGTACGCTAACTTTCAAAGAAAGGGCTTCATCCCCAGAACGTCGGCAAGAGTGAGTACCGTGCACTCGTTCAACAATGACAAGGGGAGTAGCGCCGCTTCTGCCATAGTAAGTTTACGGCGCACGTTATCTATACACATCAATCCCCGGCCACGGCGGCTGCATTCGATGGGGGCGAAAATGCGAAAACACCCGTTGTACTAGATTAGGTGCCACGTTAAAGAACCCCAGGTGGTCCAAATTCCGCAGTGCACTACGACGTGCCTCATAATCAGATCGTGGCTTTGGCACGTAAAACCACATAATTAATTATTATCTATACACATCTGTCTCAAATGGCAGGAAAACTTACGCCCACTCTATCGCCGACGTATCAAGAATAAGCGAATGGGCGCATGCACACTTGAATATATGCGCACTATATACGCACAATAAATGACGGATTACACCGATGGCGCGGTGTAGCCGGCTCGCGGTGTATACACTATACAGGTGCGTCCACGGCAGCTGGCCGCGCGCCGTTTGCCGTTCGCGGGCCGCCATTCGATGGCTGTTATGCTCGCGAATGGCAGAGGATGAGTCCTGAATATCTGCAGCAGCCGTACCGCGACTTGGTCAGTCAACGACAGAAGAGCGGTCGCTGTGTCATATCGCCGGCAGCCTTGATCACCACCGCTGATCGCTCGGGGGCGCCGACATCGTCGCTAGGCCTTTTCCAGTTACCTTCGTAGCTCGAAGCTCACGGCGCTTCGCAACGAACTGCCGACAGGCAGCACCTGCAATATTCTGTTACCGTTGTTGCCACTTTACCATATGCTCACAATAATTTCACAAAAGAAGAAAATATACGGTCTATTCGCGGCGCTGTCGAGTGCGATATCTGCATATATCTGAGCTTCACCGAGCACCGTATATATATATATATATATATATATATATATATATATATATAGTATGTGTGTGTGTGTGTGTGGTGTGTGTGTGTGTGTGTGCGTGTGCGTGTGCGTGTGCGTGGCGTGTGTGTGTGTGTGTGTGTGGTGTGTGTGTGTGTGTGTGTGTTGTGTGTGTGTGTGTGTGTGTGTGTGTGTCGCGAGGCACTGCATGCAGAGTTGGTCAAGTATAGGATCTCTCGTTGGTGCTCAATGTTTGACAGTAGACATCGCTTTTCATATAATGTAATGTACGCATCACTTTATCTAGCGGAAATTATTTTTCGAGTCGATGTTTGTGTCACCGGTGGGCTACTTGAAGCACGTCGCGCGCCAGCGAATCTGCGCGTCGGCGGCGAGCCGATTCGGAATACTGTTACTAGCAGCACTTAACTTTCCTAGCAAACGTAGCCAAGCCTAGGAACCTGGAAGAATTTCCTCATTTCCTATTGCCACTAATTCATACTAATTATCAGGCAATTGTGTCGCGGTGCATAGGCGCCCGGGCACGCTGGTTCCGAGTTTAACATGTCTCCTGTCGTAGCTCCCGAAATTTATGCATTTTCAGCGAAACTAAAAAACAAAAAATACTCGCCGTCCTGCCGTTTGGCAAACATTAACCGCGATGACGCCGTGAGAACAGATGCGCAAAAAAAAAAAAAAAAAAAAAAAATC